>NW_027195802.1:25000-70000 GCF_038502225.1 Cherax quadricarinatus
GGTCCATGCATGTGTGTTTTGTGGTCCAGGATGGTCCATGTGTGTGTGTGTTGTTGTGGTCCAGGATGGTCCATGTGTGTGTGTTTTGTGGTCCAGGATGGTCCATGTGTGTGTGTGTTGTTGTGGTGCAGGATGGTCCATGTGTGTGTGTGTTGTTGTGGTCCTGGATGGTCCATGTGTGTGTGTTTGTTGTTGTGGTCCAGGATGCTCCATGTGTGTGTGTGTGGTGTTGTGGTCCAGGATTGTCATGTGGGTTTTCGACATGTGGATAGTGTAAGAATACTCACGTAGGCTGGTAGTACGTACAATATAACGGAAAGTGTGGGAAAGCCCCAACAGCCGACCTTTCTCTCTCTGCTCCCTAGCCTGACTGACCCATGAGTGCCTACGGGTGAGGGATGTTTGAAATCCTGCTATGGTCAGCAGCAATATGAATACAGTCAATGATTCACACAGACGGTTGGTAATGAGTCATCTACTGGTACACTGGTTACTGGTAACTGGTACTACTACTGAGAGCTCGGCGACGCTAACGTATGTCGTCCCGACATACAACTAATACAAACTAGAGACGGCAGGTGTACGGCTTGGGCTGATTCTATACAATGTCAAAGTACACAACAATTAAATATTATAACATACATAAGTAGAATATTGGAATGGAAGCTTATGTAACTGAAACTGTAATGCAATATAAGGTATAATATAGCACCACTCATCGAATGAAACTCAATGTTGAGATTACACAATAGAAGTTATAAAAAAAATTTGATCGATCGATCTGTATTCATGTGATCTACGGATTCTGAGGAAGGAATATATACAAAGAAAGAGTGTTTAACAGAAAGGCAGATTCGGTGCACTCAAATCTAGACTGTTAACTCTCAGAATTCGGAGAGAACGTGAACACACAAAAAAATTCTTGAATACTGATAAGTTGACACTGTAATTATTCATCTATACAGGTTATTTACATTTAACCCCAACTCTGCTAGGGTGAGATTGATATATGCAGAATGGGTGTCATCTCTGGGAGGATCAAACTCTGTAGCATTGGCTAACTCATGCTGTATTTGAGGCAAATCTGAATTGGTAGTTACAAATGATACTTGAGGATTTCTCAATACCTGTCGTGTACGTAGGGAATAACGACGTTCAGGTTGATCGTCTGACTGAGTATCAGAGGAAGAGAGTACAGGATCAGGAGGATTGTCAGAGTCTGTCACATTAGTCTGGGTTGGAACATCATTATCATCACATACTAACTTCATATGATCTAAATGCGATTCTTTATACTGACCAGTACTAATTTCTCTAACCTTATACTTATTACCATTGATATGTTCAACTACTCGATAAGGTCCAACAAACTTTTGATCAAGCTTTGGCATTGCAGACGTTTTGTTAAAGTTAGTCAGCATAACTCTCGAACCTACTTTGATTTTGGATGGCTTTGCTCGAGTGTTTGCGACTCTTGTAAATTCAGCTGTTGATTTATGAAGTGTTTCACGGATTCTTCTAAAAACACTTTGAGCTAAGCTGGTACGAGTTGCTATGAAATCATCAGGGTTGTAATTTCTTTTCGGATTAGAATATAACAACTCATAAGGCAAACGTTTATCTACACCATACAATGCATAATGTGGAGTGTCACCTATAGAAACATTGTAAGCAGAATTTATAGCACACTGCACATCAGGTATAACTTCATCCCAAGTTTCACTGTTGGGATTGATAGTGGCTCTCAAGACATCAAGTACTTTCTTATTGGTTCGTTCCGCTAACCCATTGCTGGCAGGATGATGAGGAACAATGGTGGATTTAGAGATCTTGTACAAGGTACACAAATTTTCAAGAATCTCATTACAGAATTCACCTCCATTATCTGTTACTAGGGACTTAGGGGTGGTATGCCTGCAGATAATGCGTTCTTTAAACGCTTTAGCTACTGTCTCAGCAGTCTTATCTGCAATAGGAACTAACTCACAATATCTGGTGAAATGATCTACCATAACACACAGTGTTTGTTGCCCTGGAGGGAACATTGGAAATTAGTTAACAAATCTAGCGCAACTCTTTCCCACGGTTCGCTAGTGGTTGGATATACTTGGATTGGATTAGGACCATTAGCATTACCTTTATGTTTGCATGCAGACACTACATTTCTTAACATACTCAGAAATATCAGTTGCCATACGAGGTCAAAAGTATTTCAATCTGGCTTGTTTTACTGAACGATCCATACCAGGGTGTGCAACACCTGGTATATCGTGAACTAGCTGTAAGGGCTACATTCACTAGTGACTGTGGAATTACTAACTGGTATACTCTTCTGCTAGGAGTACCCAACTCGGCTGTTCGATACAGTAATTCTTGGTTCATGACAAAGTCACTGATGGGTGCTGGTGGCTTCACAGTCAGAATAAGATCTTCCTGGAGCAGAATCGAATCACACCAGACCACATGGGATCTGTTCGTTGAGCATTCTTTACATCTTCAGCACTAAATGGAGGGTCTGCAGTTACTATACTAACATGTCGCGATAAGGCATCTGCGACTACATTTGACTTGCCAGGTAAATGCTCAAAGGTAGGATTGAACTCTTGGATAGTCAAGGTCCATCTGGCTAACCTTCCAGTAGGTTGTTTGTTCTGGAATAAAGGTATCAGTGGAGCATGGTCTGTCAAGACATGAACAGAGTACTGATAAATAATGTCTCAGAAGTGCTTTAAAGACCATACTATTGCTAAAGCTTCTTGCTCAGTTACTGTATAATTACGTTCAGCCTTCGTAAGGACTCGGCTAGCAAATGCAACTGCGTTGTACTTGCCATCGGTCTTCTGAGCTAGTACGGCACCTATGCCAATAGAACTAGCATCACCTGTCAGATAGAAGGGCTTAGAAAAATCTGGAAATTTCAAAATTGGAGCAGATGTTAGCTTGTCTTTTAAAGTTTGGAATGCTCTTTCTTGACGGAAGGTCCAAACAAAAGGAGCATCTTTCTTAAGCAACACAGTTAGAGGAGCAGCTATGGAAGAAAAATTGGCAATGAAAGATCTATAAAAACCTGCTAAGCCCACAAAGGACCTTACGGCATCAGCAGTTTTGGGAGTTGGAAAATTTAGTACTGCAGTTACTTTACTTTGGTCAGTCGTAACCCCTCTAGGAGTGACTACGTGACCAAGAAACTTAATTTCTGATCTGAAATATTGACATTTGGACAGTTTGATCTTTAAATTGGCTTCTTCAAGCTTAACAAGTACTACATCAAGTCTTTTCAGATGTGTATCCACGTCTTTAGACATGACGATTACGTCGTCTAAGTACACCATAAGTGCATTACCTATAAGACCTCTAAAGATATTAGTCATGATGGTCCATGTGTGTGTGTGTTGTTGTGGTCCAGGATGGTCCATGTGTGTGTGTTGTTGTGGTCCAGGATGGTCCATGTGTGTGTGTTGTTGTGGTCCAGGATGGTCCATGTGTGTGTGTTTTGTGGTCCTGGATGGTTCATGTGTGTGTGTTTTGTGGTCTAGGATGGTCCATGTGTGTGTGTTTTGTGGTCTAGGATGGTCCATGTGTGTGTGTTTTGTGGTCTAGGATGGTCCATGTGTGTGTGTTGTTGTGGTCCAGGATGGTCCATGTGTGTGTGTGTTGTTGTGGTCCAGGATGGTCCATGTGTCTGTGCTGTTGTGGTCCAGGATGGTCCATGTGTGTGTGTTGTTGTGGTCCATGATGGTCCACTATACCCACGGGTGAGTGGAGGTCGTGTGGGTGGAGGTCGTGTAGGTTGAGGTCGTGTGGGTGGAGGTCGTGTAGGTTGAGGTCGTGTGGGTGGAGGTCGTGTGGGTGGAGGTCGTGTGGGTGGAGGTCGTGTGGGTTGAGGACGTGTGGGTGGAGGTGGTGTGGGTGGAGGTGGTGTGGGTGGAGGTGGTGTGGGTGGAGGTGGTGTGGGTGGAGGTGGTGTGGGTGGAGGTCGTGTGGGTGGAGGTCGTGTGGGTGGAGGTCGTGGGTACGACACAAGGTGAGAATGCAATAGTCAGGACCTGTTACAATGCCCGGGGCATCTGACACAGGTGTGGGTATGAGGAGAGCTGGGACCTGCCCCGGGCTCCTCAGTGACCTAACACCAGAGATTATTTCTCAGAGAGAGAGAGAGAGAGAGAGAGAGAGAGAGAGAGAGTTGGGTGGGGAGAGAGCCTTCTGCTTCACTATGCTTGCCCCATACGCACGATAGTTCTTAAACTAGACACGAGTAGTAGATACGTTTACCCAGAAGATAGTCCCAGTGGACTACCATGTACTCTCTCTCTCTCTCTCTCTCTCTCTCTCTCTCTCTCTCTCTCTCTCTCTCTCTCTCTCTCTCTCTCTCTCTCTCTCTCTCTCTCTCTCTCTCTCTCTCTCTCTCTCTCTCTCTCTCTCTCTCTCTCTCTCTCTCTCTCTCTCTCTCTCTCTCTCTCTCTCTCTCTCTCTCTCTCTCTCTCTCTCTATCTCTATCTCTCTCTGTCTGTCTATCTATCTATCTATCTATCTATCTATCTATCTATCTATCTGTCTGTCTGTCTATCTATCTATCTATCTAATCTCTCTGTCTATCTACTTATCTTTCTATCTCTCTCTCTATCTTTTTTTATCTAATCAGTGGTTTTAAAGGCTTAGGCTCAGAGTTCCTGTCTTTATTAACAAGCTAGGAGCTCTCTGTCTGTCTGTCTGTCTGTCTGTCTGTCTGCCTGTCTGTCTGTCTGTCTGTCTGTCTGTCTGTCTGTCTGTCTGTCTGTCTGTCTGTCTGTCTGTCTGTCTGTCTGTATGCCTGTCTGTCTGCCTGTCTGTCTGTATGCCCGTCTGTCTGTCTGTCTGCCTGTCTGTCTGTCTGTCTGTCTGCCTGTCTGCCTGTTTGTCTCTCTGTCTGCCTGTCTGTCTGTCTGTCTGCCTGTCTGCCTGTCTGCCTGTTTGTCTCTCTGTCTGTCTGTCTGTCTGTCTGTCTGTCTGCCTGTCTGCCTGTCTGTCTGTCTGTCTGCCTGTCTGTCTGTCTGTCTGTCTGTCTGTCTGTCTGTCTGTCTGTCTGTCTGCCTGTCTGTCTGTCTGTCTGCCTGTCTGTCTGTCTGCCTGTCTGCCTGTTTGTCTCTCTGTCTGCCTGTCTGTCTGTCTGTCTGCCTGTCTGCCTGTCTGCCTGTTTGTCTCTCTGTCTGTCTGTCTGTCTGCCTGTCTGTCTGTCTGTCTGTCTGCCTGTCTGTCTGTCTGTCTGCCTGTCTCTCTGTCTGTCTGTCTGCCCGTCTGTCTGTCTGTCTGCCTGTCTGTCTGTCTGCCTGTCTCTCTGTCTGTCTGTCTGCCCGTCTGTCTGTCTGTCTGTCTGCCTGTATGTCTGTCTGTCTGCCTGTCTCTCTGTCTGTCTGTCTGCCCGTCTGTCTGTCTGTCTGTCTGTCTGTCTCTCTCTCTCTCTCTCTGTTTCTCTGTCTCTCTCTCTGTTTCTCTGTCTCTCTCTCTGTCTCTCTCTCTCTCTGTTTCTCTGTCTCTCTCTCTGTCTGTCTGTCTCTCTCTCTGTTTCCCTGTCTCTCTCTCTGTCTGTCTGTCTCTCTCTCTGTTTCTCTCTCTCTCTGTTTCTCTGTCTCTCTCTCTGTTTCCCTGTCTCTCTCTGTCTGTCTGTCTCTCTCTCTGTTTCTCTCTCTCTCTGTTTCCCTGTCTCTCTCTCTGTTTCCCTGTCTCTCTCTCTGTTTCTCTGTCTCTCTCTCCCCACTGTAACACGACGTGATACCAAGACTCCACTAGAGCGGAACAAGCGTGCAGAAATGTGCAATGTGCAACAGGAGAGACAAGGAAGGCAATTGAGATGACCAATAGACATAATAATCACCCAGAAATGTGTGAGGGGCCGTGATAACAACAGCCTGGTTTATCAGACGTGGTTTAGCGTAGTAGTGGAACTACCGTGGTTTAACGAAGACGGTTTCCAGAGGTTTAAACCACAGTGAACATATATATATATATACTCACCAGGAGTATACTTGGAGGTTGTTTCGGGGGTCAACGCCCCCGAGGCACGGTCCATAACCAGGCCTGGTGGTGGACCAGGACTTGATCAACCAGGCTGTTACTGTTGGGCGCACGGAAACCAACGTAGGAACCACAGCCCGGCTGGTCAGGTACTGAGTGTTTGTCCAGCTTCCTCTTGAAGACAGCCAGAGGTCTTGAAGACAGCCAGGGGTCTTGAAGACAGCCAGGGGTCTTGAAGACAGCCAGGGGTCTTGAAGACAGCCAGGGGTCTTAAAGACAGCCAGGGGTCTTGAAGACAACCAGAGGTCTTGAAGACAACCAGGGGTCTTGAAGACAACCATGGGTCTTGAAGACAACCAGGGGTCTTGAAGGCAGCCAGGGGTCTTGAAGACAGCCAGGGGTCTTGAAGACAACCAGGGGTCTTGAAGACAGTCAGGGGTCTTGAAGATAACCAGAGGTCTTGAAGACAGCCAGGGGTCTTGAAGACAACCAGGGGTCTTGAAGAAAACCAGGGGTCTTGAAGACAGCCAGGGGTCTTGAAGACAGCCAGGGGTCTTGAAGACAACCAGAGGTCTTGAAGACAACCAGGGGTCTTGAAGACAACCATGGGTCTTGAAGACAACCAGGGGTCTTGAAGGCAGCCAGGGGTCTTGAAGACAGCCAGGGGTCTTGAAGACAACCAGGGGTCTTGAAGACAGTCAGGGGTCTTGAAGATAACCAGAGGTCTTGAAGACAGCCAGGGGTCTTGAAGACAACCAAGGGTCTTGAAGACAACCAGGGGTCTTGAAGACAGCCAGGGGTCTTGAAGACATCCAGGGGTCTTGAAGACAGCCAGGGGTCTTGAAGACAACCAGAAGTCTTGAAGACAACCAGGAGTCTTGAAGACAGCCAGGGGTCTTGAAGACAACCAGGGGTCTTGAAGACAGTCAGGGGTCTTGAAGATAACCAGAGGTCTTGAAGACAGCCAGGAGTCTTGAAGACAGCCAGGGGTCTTGAAGACAACCAGGGGTCTTGAAGAACCCCAGGGGTCTTGAAGACAACCAGGGGTCTTGAAGACAACCAGAGGTCTTGAAGACAGCCAGGGGTCTTGAAGACAACCATGGGTCTTGAAGACAGCCAGGGGTCTTGAAGACAACCAGGGGTCTTGAAGACAACCAGGAGTCTTGAAGACAACCAGGAGTCTTGAAGACAACCAGAGGTCTTGAAGACAACCAGGAGTCTTGAAGACAGCCAGGGGTCTTGATGACAACCAGAGGTCTTCAAGACAACCAGGAGTCTTGAAGACAGCCAGGGGTCTTGAAGACAACCAGGGGTCTTGAAGACAGTCAGGGGTCTTGAAGATAACCAGAGGTCTTGAAGACAGCCAGGAGTCTTGAAGACAGCCAGGGGTCTTGAAGACAGCCAGGGGTCTTGAAGACAACCAGGGGTCTTGAAGACAACCAGGGGTCTTGAAGACAACCAGAGGTCTTGAAGACAGCCAGGGGTCTTGAAGACAACCATGGGTCTAGAAGACAGCCAGGGGTCTTGAAGACAGCCAGGGGTCTTGAAGACAACCAGGAGTCTTGAAGACAACCAGGAGTCTTGAAGACAACCAGAGGTCTTGAAGACAACCAGGAGTCTTGAAGACAGCCAGGGGTCTTGAAGACAACCAGAGGTCTTGAAGACAACCAGGAGTCTTGAAGACAACCATGAGTCTTGAAGACAGCCAGGGGTCTTGAAGACAACCAGGAGTCTTGAAGACAGCCAGGGGTCTTGAAGACAGCCAGGGGTCTTGAAGACAGCCAGGGGTCTAGAAGACAACCAGGGGTCTTGAAGACATCCGGGAGTCTTGAAGACAACCAGGAGTCTTGAAGACAACCAGGAGTCTTGAAGACAGCCAGGGGTCTTGAAGACATTCAGGAGTCTTGAAGACAGCCAGGGGTCTTGAAGACAACCAGGATTCTTGAAGACAGCCAGGGGTCTTGAAGACAGCCAGGGGTCTTGAAGACAGCCAGGGGTCTTGAAGACAGCCAGGGGTCTTGAAGACAGCCAGGGGTCTAGAAGACAACCAGGGGTCTTGAAGACATCCGGGAGTCTTGAAGACAACCAGGAGTCTTGAAGACAACCAGGAGTCTTGAAGACAGCCAGGGGTCTTGAAGACATTCAGGAGTCTTGAAGACAGCCAGGGGTCTTGAAGACAACCAGGATTCTTGAAGACAGCCAGGGGTCTTGAAGACAGCCAGGGGTCTTGAAGACAGCCAGGGGTTTTGAAGACAGCCAGGGGTCTTGAAGACAGCCTGGGGTCTTGAAGACAGCCAGGGGTTTTGAAGACAGCCAGGGGTCTTGAAGACAGCCTGGGGTGTTGAAGACAGCCAGGGATCTTGAAGACAGTCAGGAGTCTTGAAGACAACCAGGGGTCTTGAAGACAACCAGGGGTCTTGAAGACAACCAGAGGTCTTGAAGACAGCCAGGGGTCTTGAAGACAGCCAGGGGTCTTGAAGACCGCCAAGGGTCTTGAAGACAACCAGGGGTCTTGAAGACAACCATGGGTCTTGAAGACAGCCAGGGATTTTGAAGACAACCAGGGATCTTGATGACAACCAGAGGTCTTGAAGACAACCAGGAGTCTTGAAGACAACCAGGAGTCTTGAAGACAGCCAGGGGTCTTGAAGACAACCAGGAGTCTTGAAGACAGCCAGGGGACTTGAAGACAACCAGGGGTCTTGAAGACAGTCAGGGGTCTTGAAGACAAGCAGAGGTCTTGAAGACAACCAGGAGTCTTGAAGACAACCAGGAGTCTTGAAGACAGCCAGGGGTCTTGAAGACAGCCAGGGGTCTTGAAGACAACCAGAGGTCTTGAAGACAACCAGAGGTCTTGAAGACAACCAGGGGTCTTGAAGACAGTCAGGAGTCTTGAAGACAAGAAGAGGTCTTGAAGACAACCAGGAGTCTTGAAGACAACCAGGAGTCTTGAAGACAGCCAGGGGTCTTGAAGACAGCCAGGGGTTTTGAAGACAGTCAGGGGTCTTGAAGACAAGCAGAGGTCTTGAAGACAACCAGGAGTCTTGAAGACAACCAGGAGTCTTGAAGACAGCCAGGGGTCATGAAGACAGCCAGGGGTCTTGAAGACAACCAGAGATCTTGAAGACAACCAGGAGTCTTGAAGACAGCCAGGGGTCTTGAAGACAACCAGGAGTCTTGAAGACAACCAGGGGTCTTGAAGACAACCAGGGGTCTTGAAGACAGTCAGGAGTCTTGAAGACAACCAGGAGTCTTGAAGACAACCAGAAGTCTTGAAGACAGCCAGGGGTCTTGAAGACAACCAGGAGTCTTGAAGACAGCCAGGGGTCTTGAAGACAGCCAGGGGTCTTGAAGACAGCCAGGGGTCTTGAAGACAACCAGGGGTCTTGAAGACATCCAGGAGTCTTGAAGACAACCAGGAGTCTTGAAGACAACCAGGAGTCTTGAAGACAGCCAGGGGTCTTGAAGACATTCAGGAGTCTTGAAGACAGCCAGGGGTCTTGAAGACAACCAGGATTCTTGAAGACAGCCAGGGGTCTTGAAGACAGCCAGGGGTCTTGAAGACAACCAGGAGTCTTGAAGACAACCAGGAGTCTTGAAGACAGCCAGGGGTCTTGAAGACATTCAGGAGTCTTGAAGACAGCCAGGGGTCTTGAAGACAACCAGGATTCTTGAAGACAGCCAGGGGTCTTGAAGACAGCCAGGGGTCTTGAAGACAGCCAGGGGTCTTGAAGACAGCCAGGGGTCTTGAAGACAGCCAGGGGTCTTGAAGACAGCCTGGGGTGTTGAAGACAGCCAGGGATCTTGAAGACAGTCAGGAGTCTTGAAGACAACCAGGGGTCTTGAAGACAACCAGGGGTCTTGAAGACAACCAGAAGTCTTGAAGACAGCCAGGGGTCTTGAAGACAGCCAGGGGTCTTGAAGACCGCCAAGGGTCTTGAAGACAACCAGGGGTCTTGAAGACAACCATGGGTCTTGAAGACAGCCAGGGATTTTGAAGACAACCAGGGATCTTGAAGACAACCAGAGGTCTTGAAGACAACCAGGAGTCTTGAAGACAACCAGGAGTCTTGAAGACAGCCAGGGGTCTTGAAGACAACCAGGAGTCTTGAAGACAGCCAGGGGACTTGAAGACAACCAGGGGTCTTGAAGACAGTCAGGGGTCTTGAAGACAAGCAGAGGTCTTGAAGACAACCAGGAGTCTTGAAGACAACCAGGAGTCTTGAAGACAGCCAGGGGTCTTGAAGACAGCCAGGGGTCTTGAAGACAACCAGAGGTCTTGAAGACAACCAGAGGTCTTGAAGACAACCAGGGGTCTTGAAGACAGTCAGGAGTCTTGAAGACAAGCAGAGGTATTGAAGACAACCAGGAGTCTTGAAGACAACCAGGAGTCTTGAAGACAGCCAGGGGTCTTGAAGACAGCCAGGGGTCTTGAAGACAGTCAGGGGTCTTGAAGACAAGCAGAGGTCTTGAAGACAACCAGGAGTCTTGAAGACAACCAGGAGTCTTGAAGACAGCCAGGGGTCATGAAGAAAGCCAGGGGTCTTGAAGACAACCAGAGATCTTGAAGACAACCAGAAGTCTTGAAGACAGCCAAGGGTCTTGAAGACAACCAGGAGTCTTGAAGACAACCAGGGGTCTTGAAGACAACCAGGGGTCTTGAAGACAGTCAGGAGTCTTGAAGACAACCAGGAGTCTTGAAGACAACCAGAAGTCTTGAAGACAGCCAGGGGTCTTGAAGACAACCAGGAGTCTTGAAGACAGCCAGGGGTCTTGAAGACAGCCAGGGGTCTTGAAGACAGCCAGGGGTCTTGAAGACAACCAGGGGTCTTGAAGACAGCCAGGGGTCTTGAAGACAGCCAGGGGTCTTGAAGACAACCAGGGGTCTTGAAGACAGCCAGGGGTCTTGAAGACAACCAGGAGTCTTGAAGACAACCAGGAGTCTTGAAGACAGCCAGGGGTCTTGAAGACAACCAGGAGTCTTGAAGACAGCCAGTGGTCTTGAAGACAGCCAGGGGTCTTGAAGACAGCCAGGGGTCTAGAAGACAACCAGGGGTCTTGAAGACAACCAGGAGTTTTGAAGACAACCAGGAGTCTTGAAGACAACCAGGAGTCTTGAAGACAGCCAGGGGTCTTGAAGACATTCAGGAGTCTTGAAGACAGCCAGGGGTCTTGAAGACAACCAAGATTCTTGAAGACAGCCAGGGGTCTTGAAGACAGCCAGGGGTCTTGAAGACAGCCAGGGGTCTTGAAGACAGCCAGGGGTCTTGAAGACAGCCAGGGGTCTTGAAGACAGCCAGGAGTCTTGAAGACAACCAGGGGACTTGAAGACAACCAGGGGTCTTGAAGACAACCAGAGGTCTTGAAGACAGCCAGGGGTCTTGAAGACAGCCAGGGGTCTTGAAGACCGCCAAGGGTCTTGAAGACAACCAGGGGTCTTGAAGACAACCAGAGGTTTTGAAGACAACCAGGGGTCTTGAAGACAACCAGGGGTCTTGAAGACAACCATGGGTCTTGAAGACAGCCACGGGTCTTGTAGACAACCAGGGATCTTGAAGACAACCAGAGGTCGTGAAGACAACCAGGAGTCTTGAAGACAACCAGGAGTCTTGAAGACAGCCAGGGGTCTTGAAGACAACCAGGAGTCTTGAAGACAGCCAGGGGACTTGAAGACAACCAGGGGTCTTGAAGACAGCCAGGGGTCTTGAAGACAGTCAGGGGTCTTGAAGACAAGCAGAGGTCTTGAAGACAACCAGGAGTCTTGAAGACAACCAGGAGTCTTGAAGACAGCCAGGGGTCTTGAAGACAGCCAGGGGTCTTGAAGACAACCAGAGATCTTGAAGACAACCAGGAGTCTTGAAGACAACCAGGAGTCTTGAAGACAACCAGGGGTGTTGAAGACAACCAGGGGTCTTGAAGACAGTCAGGGGTCTTGAAGACAACCAGGAGTCTTGAAGACAACCAGAAGTCTTGAAGACAGCCAGGGGTCTTGAAGACAACCAGGAGTCTTGAAGACAGCCAGGGGTCTTGAAGACAGCCAGGGGTCTTGAAGACAACCAGGGGTCTTGAAGACAGCCAGGGTTCTTGAAGACAGCCAGGGGTCTTGAAGACAACCAGGAGTCTTGAAGACAACCAGGAGTCTTGAAGACGGCCAGGGGTCTTGAAGACAACCAGGAGTCTTGAAGACAGCCAGGGGTCTTGAAGACAGCCAGGGGTCTTGAAGACAGCCAGGGGTCTTGAAGACAACCAGGGGTCTTGAAGACAACCAGGAGTCTTGAAGACAACCATGAGTCTTGAAGACAACCAGGAGTCTTGAAGACAGCCAGGAGTCTTGAAGACAAGCAGGAGTCTTGAAGACAGCCAGGGGTCTTGAAGACAAGCAGGAGTCTTGAAGACAGCCAGGAGTCTTGAAGACAACCAGGAGTCTTGAAGACAACCAGGAGTCTTGAAGACAACCAGGAGTCTTGAAGACAGCCAGGGGTCTTGAAGACAACCAGGAGTCTTGAAGACTGCCAGGGGTCTTGAAGACAACCAGGAGTCTTGAAGACAGCCAGGGGTCTTGAAGACAGCCAGGGGTCTTGAAGACAGCCAGGGGTCTTGAAGACAACCAGGAGTCTTGAAGACAACCAGGAGTCTTGAAGACAGCCAGAGGTCTTGAAGACAGCCAGGGGTCTTGAAGACAGCCATGGGTCTTGAAGACAGCCAGGGGTCTTGAAGACAACCAGGAGTCTTGAAGACAACCAGGAGTCTTGAAGACAGCCAGGGGTCTTGAAGACAACCAGGAGTCTTGAAGACAACCAGGAGTCTTGAAGACAGCCAGGGGTCTTGAAGACAACCAGGAGTCTTGAAGACAGCCAGGGGTCTTGAAGACAGCCAGGGGTCTTGAAGACTGCCAGGGGTCTTGAAGACAGCCAGGGGTCTTGAAGACAGCCAGGGGTCCTGAAGACAGCCAGGGGTCTTGAAGACAGCCAGGGTCTTGAAGACAGCAAGGAGTCTTGAAGACAGCCAGAGGTCTGTTGGTAATACCGCTTATGTATGCTGAGAGGCAGTTGAACAGTCTTGGGCCCCGGACACTTACTGTGTTGTCTCTCAGTGTACTCGTGGCGCCCCTACTGTTCACTGTGAGAATGTTGCATCTCCTGCCCAGTCTTTTGCTGTCATAAGCAGTGATATCTGTGTGTAGATCTGGGATTAGTCCCTCTAGGACTTCCAAGTGTACTGTATTATGATGTATCTCTCTCGCCTGTGTTCCAGGGAGTACATGCCAAGGGACTTCAACCGTTCCCAGTAATATAGGTGCCTTATCGTACATTCTCCAGTTTAGCAAATTTTTCCAGCCTTGAAAGGGGCTGTTAGTGTACAGCAATATTCCAGCCTAGAGAGAACATGGGACTTGAAGAGAGTCATCATGGGCTTGGCATCCCTAGTTTTGAAGGTTCTCATTATCCATCCCATTATTTTCCTAGCAGTTGTAGCAGATAAAATGTTGTGATCTTGTAAAGTGAGATAATCTGACATTTTCACTCCCAGGTCTTTCACATTAGTTTCTCGCTGTATTGTTTGGTTGAATTTTCTTCATACTCCGATCCAGTTATAATTTCTTCCAGTTTTCCATGTCGGAGTAATTGAGAATTGTCATCATTGAGCCTCATATTGTTTTCTGCAGCCATTTAAAGACTTGGTTGATGTCGGCCTGCAGTCTAGCAGTGTCATCCATTGATGACACTGTCATGACATGACACTGTCTGGTGTCATCAGTGTAGGACGACACAGTGTGTGGCTGACATCTCTATGTCAGATATGAGGATGAGGAACAGGATGGGAACGAGTATTGTACCTTGTGGAACACTGGGGGTCAGTACTGTACCTTGTGGAACACTGGGGGGTCAGTACTGTACCTTGTGGAACACTGGAAGCGAGTACTGTACCTTGTGGAACACTGGGGATCGGTACTGTACCTTGTGGAACACTGGGGGTCAGTACTGTACCTTGTGGAACACTGGGGATCGGTACTGTACCTTGTGGAACACTGGGAGCGAGTACTGTACCTTATGGAACAATGGGAGTGAGTATTGAACCTTGTGGAACACTGGGAGTGAGTATTGTACCTTATGGAACACTGGGAGTGAGTATTGTACCTTGTTGAACACTGGGAGCGTGTACTGTACCTTGTGGAACACTGGGAGCGAGTACTGTACCTTGTGGAACACTGGGAGCGAGTACTGTACCTTGTGGAACACTGGGAGCGAGTACTGTACCTTGTGGAACACTGGGAGCGAGTACTGCACCTTGTGGAAAACTGGGAGCGAGTACTGTACCTTGTGGAACACTGGGAGCGAGTACCGTACCTTGTGGAACACTGGGAGCGAGTACTGTATCTTGTGGAACACTGGGAGCGAGTACTGTACTTTGTGGAACACTGAGAGCCAGTACTGTACCTTGTGGAACACTGGGAGCGATTACTTTACCTTGTGGAACACTAGGAGCGAGTACTGTACCTTGAGGAACACTGGAAGCGAGTACTGTACCTTGTGGAACACTGGGAGCGAGTACTGTACCTTGTGGAACACTGGGAGCGAGTACTGTACTTTGTGGAACACTGGGAGCGAGTACTGTACCTTGTGGAACACTGGGAGCGAGTACTGTATCTTGTGGAACACTGGGAGCGATTACTTTACCTTGTGGAACACTAAGAGCGAGTACTGTACCTTGTGGAACACTGGGAGCGATTACTTTACCTTGTGGAACACTGGGAGCGAGTACTGTACCTTGTGGAACACTGGGAGCGAGTACTGTACCTTGTGGAACACTGGGAGCGAGTACTGTACTTTGTGGAACACTGGGAGCGAGTACTGTACCTTGTGGAACACTGGGAGCGAGTACTGTACCTTGTGGAACACTGGGAGCGAGTACTGTACCTTGTGGAACACTGGGAGCGAGTACTGTACCTTGTGGAACCCTGGGAGCCAGTACTGTACCTTGTGGAACACTGGGAGCGATTACTTTACCTTGTGGAACACTGGGAGCGAGTACTGTACCTTGTGGAACACTGGGAGCGAGTACTGTACCTTGTGGAACACTGGGAGCGAGTACTGTACCTTGTGGAACACTGGGAGCGAGTACTGTACCTTGTGGAACACTGGGAGCGAGTACTGTACCTTGTGGAACAATGGGAGCGAGTACTGTACCTTGTGGAACAATGGGAGCGAGTACTGTACCATGTAATTGTGAGAGGCAGTAGCGACCATCCAAGACCATGTCATAGTGGTCCAGTAGTTGTGAGAGGCAGTAGCGACCATCCAAGACCATGTCATAGTGGTCCAGTAGTTGTGAGAGGCAGTAGCGACCATCCAAGACCATGTCATAGTGGTCCAGTAGTTGTGAGAGGCAGTAGCGACCATCCAAGACCATGTCATAGTGGTCCAGTAGTTGTGAGAGGCAGTAGCGACCATCTAAGACCATGTCACAGAGCCCCAGTAGTTGTGAGAGGCAGTAGCGACCATCCAAGACCATGTCATAGTGGTCCAGTAGTTGTGAGAGGCAGGAGTGACCATCCAAGATCATTTCATAGTGGCCCAGTAGTTGTGAGAGGCAGTACCGACCATCCAAGACCATGTCATAGTGGTCCAGTAGTTGTGAGAGGCAGGAGTGGCCATCCAAGACCATGTCATAGTGGTCCAGTAGTTGTGAGAGGCAGTAGCGACCATCCAAGACCATGTCATAG
This sequence comes from Cherax quadricarinatus, assembly GCF_038502225.1. NCBI lineage: Eukaryota > Metazoa > Arthropoda > Malacostraca > Decapoda > Parastacidae > Cherax > Cherax quadricarinatus. Next base: position 40,716 of record NW_027195802.1, read on the forward strand.
TGGTCCAGTAGTTGTGAGAGGCAGTAGCGACCATCCAAGACCATGTCATAGTGGTCCAATAGTTGTGAGAGGCAGTACCGACCATCCAAGACCATGTCATAGTGGTCCAGTAGTTGTGAGAGGCAGTACCGACCATCCAAGACCATGTCATAGTGGTCCAGTAGTTGCGAGAGGCAGTACCGACCATCCAAGACCATGTCATAGTGGTCCAGTAGTTGTGAGAGGCAGTACCGACCATCCAAAACCATGTCATAGTGGTCCAGTAGTTGTGAGAGGCAGTACCGACCATCCAAGACCATGTCATAGTGGTCCAGTAGTTGTGAGAGGCAGTACCGACCATCCAAGACCATGTCATAGTGGTCCAGTAGTTGTGAGAGGCAGTACCGACCATCCAAGACCATGTCATAGTGGTCCAGTAGTTGTGAGAGGCAATACCGACCATCCAAGACCATGTCATAGTGGTCCAGTAGTTGTGAGAGGCTGGACCTGCTACAAACCCATGTTGCCCTTGGTTCTGCATCTGACAGATATCTAAGTGGTTGGCTTAGAACCCTCTCACAGACCTTTATGACATGGGACGTTAATGCTATCAGTCTGTAGTTCTCTGCAATGGATTTATTGCAAACTTAGTGGAGTGGGGCTGTGTTTGTTGGTGTTTTTAGTGGGTGTGGGAAGACCCTTGTGTCTGTAGAATGCTAAGGCAGGTAGGTAACAGGGGCTTCTTGCACACGGAGTTGCATGAGTCTGGGCATGGTTCAGAGTGCATGGGCATGGTGCAGAGTGCATGGGCAAGGTGCAGAGTGCATGGGCAAGGTGCAGAGTTCATGGGCAAGGTGCAGAGTGCATGGGCATGGTGCAGAGTGCATGGGCAAGGTGCAGAGTGCATGGGCAAGGTGCAGAGTGCATGGGCAAGGTGCAGAGTGCATGGGCAAGGTGCAGAGTTCATGGGCAAGGTGCAGAGTGCATGGGCATGGTGCAGAGTGCATGGGCAAGGTGCAGAGTGCATGGGCAAGGTGCAGAGTGCATGGGCAAGGTGCAGAGTGCATGGGCAAGGTGCAGAGTGCATGGGCATGGTGCAGAGTGCATGGGCAAGGTGCAGAGTGCATGGGCAAGGTGCAGAGTGCATGGGCAGGGTGCAGAGTGCATGGGCAAGGTGCAGAGTGCATGGGCAAGGTGCAGAGTGCATGGGCAAGGTGCAGAGTGCATGGGCAAGGTGGAGAGTGCATGGGCAAGGTGGAGAGTGCATGGGCAAGGTGCAGAGTGCATGGGCAAGGTGGAGAGTGCATGGGCAAGGTGGAGAGTGCATGGGCAAGGTGCAGAGTGCATGGGCAAGGTGCAGAGTGCATGGGCAAGGTGGAGAGTGCATGGGCAAGGTGGAGAGTGCATGGGCAAGGTGCAGAGTGCATGGGCAAGGTGCAGAGTGCATGGGCAAGGTGCAGAGTGCATGGGCACACAGCTGTCAGCACACAACTGTCAGCACACAACTGTCAGCACACAACTGTCAGCACACAACTGTCAGCACACAACTGTCAGTACACAACTGTCAGCACACAACTGTCAGCACACAACTGAAAGCACACAACTGTCAGCACACAACTGTCAGCACATAACTGTCAGCACACAACTGTAAGCACACAACTCTCAGCACACAACTGTCAGCACACAACTGTCAGCACACAACTGTCAGCACACAACTGTCAGCACACAACTGTAAGCACACAACTGTCAGCACACAACTGTCAGCACACAATTGTCAGCACACAACTGTCAGCACACAACTGTCAGCACACAACTGTCAGCACACAACTGTCGGCACACAACTGTCAGCACATAACTGTCAGCACACAACTGTAAGCACACAACTGTCAGCACACAACTGTCAGCACATAACTGTCAGCACACAACTGTAAGCGCACAACTGTCAGCACACAACTGTCAGCACACAACTGTCAGCACACAACTGTCAGCACATAACTGTCAGCATACTACTGTAAGCACACAACTGTCAGCACACAACTGTCAGCACACAACTGTCAGCACACATCTTTCAGCACACAATTGTCAGCACACAACTGTCAGCACACAACTGTCAGCACACAACTGTCAGCACACAACTGTCAGGACACAACTGTCAGCACACAATTGTCAGCACACAACTGTCAGCACACAACTGTCAACACATAACTGTCAGCACACAACTGTAAGCACACAACTGTCAGCACACAATTGTCAGCACACAACTGTCAGCACACAACTGTCAGCACATAACTGTCAGCACACAACTGTAAGCACAAAACTGTCAGCACACAATTGTCAGCACACAACTGTCAGCACACAACTGTCAGCACATAACTGTCAGCACACAACTGTAAGCACACAACTGTCAGCACACAATTGTCAGCACACAACTGTCAGCACACAACTGTCAGCACATAACTGTCAGCACACAACTGTAAGCACAAAACTGTCAGCACACAACTGTAAGCACACAACTGTCAGCACACAATTGTCAGCACACAACTGTCAGCACACAACAGTCAGCACATAACTGTAAGCACACAACTGTCAGCACACAACTGTCAGCACACAACTGTCAGCACACATCTTTCAGCACACAATTGTCAGCACACAACTGTCAGCACACAACTGTCAGCACACAACTGTCAGCACACAACTGTCAGGACACAACTGTCAGCACACAATTGTCAGCACACAACTGTCAGCACACAACTGTCAGCACATAACTGTCAGCACACAACTGTAAGCACACAAATGTCAGCACACAATTGTCAGCACACAACTGTCAGCACACAACTGTCAGCACATAACTGTCAGCACACAACTGTAAGCACAAAACTGTCAGCACACAATTGTCAGCACACAACTGTCAGCACACAACTGTCAGCACATAACTGTCAGCACACAACTGTAAGCACACAACTGTCAGCACACAATTGTCAGCACACAACTGTCAGCACACAATTGTCAGCACACAACTGTCAGCACACATCTGTCAGCACATAACTGTCAGCACACAACTGTTAGCACACAACTGTCAGCACACAACTGTCAGCACATAACTGTCAGCACACAACTGTAAGCAAACAACTGTCAGCACATAACTGTCAGCACACAACTGTCACCACACAACTGTCAGCTCACCAATGACAGCACACAACTGTCAGCACACAACTGTCAGCACACAACTGTAAGCACACAACTGTCAGCACACAATTGTCAGCACACAACTGTCAGCACACAACAGTCAGCACATAACTGTAAGCACACAACTGTCAGCACACAACTGTCAGCACACAACTGTCAGCACATAACTGTCAGCACACAACTGTAAGCACACAACTGTCAGCACACAATTGTCAGCACACAACTGTCAGCACACAACTGTCAGCACATAACTGTCAGCACACAACTGTAAGCACACAACTGTCAGCACACAATTGTCAGCACACAACTGTCAGCACACAACTGTCAGCACATAACTGTCAGCACACAACTGTAAGCACACAACTGTCAGCACACAACTGTCAGCACATAACTGTCAGCACACAACTGTAAGCATACAACTGTCAGCACACATCTGTCAGCACACAACTGTCAGCACATAACTGTCAGCACACAACTGTAAGCAAACAACTGTCAGCACATAACTGTCACCACACAACTGTCACCACACAACTGTCAGCTCACCAATGACAGCACACAACTGTCAGCACACAACTGTCACCCCTGTCACCACACCACTGACAGCGCACAACTGACAGCACACAACTGTCAGCACACAACTGTCAGCACACAACTGTCAGCACAACACTGACAGCGCACAACTGTCAGCACACCACTGACAGCAAACAACTGCCAGCACACCACTGACAGCACACAACTGTCAGCACACAACTGTCAGCACACCAATGACAACACACAACTGTCAGCACACAACTGTCAGCACACCAATGACAACACACAACTGTCAGCACACAACTGTCAGCACACAACTGTCAGCACACCAATGACATCACACAACTGTCAGCACACAACTGTCAGCATACAACTGTCAGCACACCAATGACAGCACACAACTGTCAGCACACAACTGTCAGCATACAACTGTCAGCACACCAATGACAGCACACAACTGTCAGCACACAACTGTCAGCACACAACTGTCAGCATACAACTGCCAGCACACCACTGACAGCACACAACTGTCAGCACACAACTGTCAGCACACAACTGTCAGCACACCAATGACAGCACACAACTGTCAGCACACAACTGTCAGCACACAACTGTCAGCACACAAATGACAGCACACAACTGTCAGCACACAACTGTCAGCACACAACTGTCAGCACACCAATGACAGCACACAACTGTCAGCACACAACTGTCAGTACACAACTGTCAGCATACAACTGTCAGCACACCAATGACAGCACACAACTGTCAGCACACAACTGTCAGCACACCAATGACAGCACACAACTGTCAGCACACAACTGTCAGTACACAACTGTCAGCATACAACTGTCAGCACACCAATGACAGCACACAACTGTCAGCACACAACTGTCAGCACACCAATGACAGCACACAACTGTCAGCACACAACTGTCAGTACACAACTGTCAGCATACAACTGTCAGCACACCAATGACAGCACACAACTGTCAGCACACAACTGTCAGCACACCAATGACAGCACACAACTGTCAGCACACAACTGTCAGCACACAACTGGACTTGTCAAAGTGGTAAAAAGTCTACTGGACCTGGACCGGGTGGTTCTCAAGGGCTGAACTGGTCCATAAGGTTCATGGACCGTGTCGAAAATTCAAAGAGGTTCATGGGAACCTCCAGGGGCATTGTACCCATCCGCCCATGGCCCCAGTGGCCCCATTAATGGCACAAAGGAGCGCGGTAACCCATTCTCGCATTATGGATGGGTCTAATTTGGCTGGTTAATGGGGTTTAAAGTCTATCTACTACACGAGGGTCATTAAGGTTGGTTGGTTAATTGGGTTTAAAGTCTATCTACTACACGAGGGTCATTAAGGTTGGTTGGTTAATGGGGTTTAAAGTCTATCTACTACACGAGGGTCATTAAGGTTGGTTGGTTGGTTAATGGGGTTTAAAGTCTATCTACTACACGAGGGTCATTAAGGTTGGTTGGTTAATGGGGTTTAAAGTCTATCTACTACACGAGGGTCATTAAGGTTGGTTAGTTAATGGGGTTTAAAGTCTATCTACTAAAGTCTATCTACTACACGAGGGTCATTAAGGTTGGTTGGTTAATGGGGTTTAAAGTCTATCTACTACACGAGGGTCATTAAGGTTGGTTAGTTAATGGGGTTTAAAGTCTATCTACTACACGAGGGTCATTAAGGTTGGTTGGTTAATGGGGTTTAAAGTCTATCTACTACACGAGGGTCATTAAGGTTGGTTGGTTAATGGGGTTTAAAGTCTATCTACTACACGAGGGTCATTAAGGTTGGTTAGTTAATGGGGTTTAAAGTCTATCTACTACACGAGGGTCATTAAGGTTGGTTGGTTAATGGGGTTTAAAGTCTATCTACTACACGAGGGTCATTAAGGTTGGTTGGTTAATGGGGTTTAAAGTCTATCTACTACGCGAGGGTCATTAAGGTTGGTTGGTTAATGGGGTTTAAAGTCTATCTACTACACGAGGGTCATTAAGGTTGGTTGGTTAATGGGGTTTAAAGTCTATCTACTACACGAGGGTCATTAAGGTTGGTTAGTTAATGGGGTTTAAAGTCTATCTACTACACGAGGGTCATTAAGGTTGGTTGGTTAATGGGGTTTAAAGTCTATCTACTACACGAGGGTCATTAAGGTTGGTTGGTTAATGGTGTTTAAAGTCTATCTACTACACGAGGGTCATTAAGGTTGGTTGGTTAATGGGGTTTAAAGTCTATCTACTACACGAGGGTCATTAAGGTTGGTTGGTTAATGGGGTTTAAAGTCTATCTACTACACGAGGGTCATTAAGGCTGCAGGTCACCTGTACACCACCAGTCAAGAATACTTTAATACCTAAAATACTGATTAATGTAAACTACCAGTGTATATACACTGAGATATACACCTCTCAGTGCATATACACTTGTTATATATATATATATGATATATATATATATATATATATATATATATATATATATATATATATATATATATATATATATATATATATATATATATATATATATATATATATATATATATATATATATATATGCAAAACAACCACTCTGAAAAAATAGAGAAATTCCAAGCGCTTTCGTGACTACTCACATTATCAAGGAACTATGAAAGTAAAGCATCCAAGGAAGGTATATAAGGGGTCTGGCCAGCACCTCACTATCAGATCCCACAACGGTTAAACACCTGACGCGCGCCGACCCAACTGGACAGGTCCTTTGCACAACTCACCCACAAACTATTCTACCCAAGAAAATTTAAAAATTATTTGTCCAGTGTATTATTAAATTCTTCCCAAATTCTATTAATTATAAATGGATCTAATTTATATAAACCAAAGGAAATATTCATATTATTGTCAAAACTGCTTTTTATGAAACAAGATTCAATTATATTCCTGTCGACCATGGACTTGCTTGATACTACTTTCTCAACTTTTGAAAATCAATTGGATGGTTAAAATCTCTTACATGAATAAATAGAGCATTGGAATCTTGTCCAGTTCTAATGCTATATTTATGTTGTTTTAATCTTAGTTCGAGATTTTTACCAGTTTGACCTAATAAACTTTATCGCAAATTTTACAAGGAATCTTATAGACACATCCATCAGCATTTTGGGGGGAATTCTTTATCAAAAGTTTTTTTACTGTATCAAGATTTTTGAATACAACTTTAATATTAAAAGTCTTAAGAAGAGAAGGCATATCAACCAAGTTTTGATGGTAAGGGAGAACCAACATATTTTTAGTTGAATAAGGCTGGTTGCCCCTTTTTGGATTATAAAAAGTGTTTCTAGCAACTTTAAAAGATTTATCAATTACATTTCTTGGGTATTTTAAATCATTACCTCTTTCATAAATTTTGGATATTTCCTCATCTATGAACTCAGGACTACAAATTCGTAAAGCTCTCAAAAACATTGATGAGAAAACAGACAGTTTGACTCTATCTTGATGCGAGGAATAATAGTGGACATAGGAACAGTTATTTGTAGGTTTTCTGTAAATTTTAAATTTGAATTCATTATTACCCTTAATAATTAAAACATCTAGAAAAGGCAATGAGTTATTTTCTTCAAACTCAACAGTAAAGTTTATAGAATGGGCTAAGCTATTTAATTTTCCAAGAAAATGGTGTATATCTACATTTTTGGGCATAAGACACAAAATATCATCAACATATCTGAACCATTTAGGTCTATTAGGGAGGATTGTGTTAAGCAACCTTGTTTCAAAAAATTCCATGCATATGTTACTAAGAACAGGTGAAAGAGGATTTCCCATTGCCATACCAAACTTCTGAGTGTAAAACTTATCATTAAATACAAATTTTGCATCAACAATGCAAAGTTTAATAAGTTTAATGATAGTAGGAACTGGCAATGGTAAATCATAGTTAACGAGTTCTTCAGATAAGAAACTTAATAAATCATCAACAGGAACTTTCGTAAACAAGGAAGTAACATCAAAACTAACCATGTTAAAATCATTTAAGTCAGTCAAGGAGCTTAATTTATCTACCAAGTCTATGTTATTTTTAACATTAAAGTTAGAAATTTTGCCAACAATAGGGCTCAAAATATCAACAAGCCATTTGGATAATTTATATGAAACTGACCCTATGGAGCTAATAATTGGTCTGACTGGATTCCCTGGTTTGTGTGTTTTTATTAGTCCATACATGTAAGGCAAAGATGGATTAGTGGAAGTAAATTGTTTGACTAATTCATCTTTGCCTTTCAGATGAGGAAATATCCAAAATTTATGAAATAGGTAATGATTTAAAATACCCAAGAAATGTAATTGATAAATCTTTTAAAGTTGCTAGAAATACTTTTTACAATCCAAAAAGGGACAACCAGCCTTATTCAACTAAAAATATGTTGGTTCTCCCTTACCATGAAAACTTGGTTGATATGCCTTGTCTTCTTAAGACTTTTAATATTAAAGTTGTATTCAAAAATCTTGATACAGTAAAAAAAACTTTTGATTAAGAATTCCCCCCAAAATGCTGATGGATGTGTCTATAAGATTCCTTGTAAAATTTGCGATAAAGTTTATTACGGTCAAACTGGTAAAAATCTCGAACTAAGATTAAAACAACATAAATATAGCATTAGAACTGGACAAGATTCCAATGCTCTATTTATTCATGTAAGAGATTTTAACCATCCAATTGATTTTCAAAAAGTTGAGAAAGTAGTATCAAGCAAGTCCATGGTCGACAGGAATATAATTGAATCTTGTTTCATAAAAAACAGTTTTGACAATAATATGAATATTTCCTTTGGTTTATATAAATTAGATCCATTTATAATTAATAGAATTTGGGAAGAATTTAATAATACACTGGACAAATAATTTTTAAATTTTCTTGGGTAGAATAGCTTGGGGGTGAGTTGTGCAAAGGACCTGTCCAGTTGGGTCGGCGCGCGTCAGGTGTTTAACCGTTCTGGGATCTGATAGTGAGGTGTTGGCCAGACCCCTTATATACCTTCCTTGGATGCTTCACTTTCATAGTTCCTTGATAATGTGAGTAGTCACGAAAGCGCTTGGAATTTCTCTATTCTTTCAGAAGTGGTTGTTTTGCATATATATATATATATATATATATATATATATATATATATATATATATATATATATATATATATATATATATATATATATATATATATATATATATATATATATATATATATATATATATATATATATATATATATATATATATATATAAAGTGAGTAATATGATGTATTATGGTGTGGAATGTTGAATTACATGGTATTAATAGTGTATTACTGAGGAAGGAGAGTGTACCGTTGGTGTGACTGTTACCTGTGTGGTAATTATCTTCCTGTGGGAGCACCTGTGTAGCTGCCGCCAGGTGTGTCACGTGTGAGTGATGTGAGAGAGAGAGAGAGAGAGAGAGAGAGAGAGAGAGAGAGAGAGAGAGAGAGAGAGAGAGAGAGAGAGAGAGAGAGAGAGAGAGAGAGAGAGAGAGAGAGAGAGAGAGAGAGAGAGAGACAAAGAGAGACAGAGAGAGAGACAGAGAGACAGAGAGAGAGAGAGAGAGAGAGAGAGAGAGAGAGAGAGAGAGAGAGAGAGAGAGAGAGAGAGAGAGAGAGAGCACAGGCAAGCCTGTAGGCATATGGGTGATGTTCAAAAGTGGGCCATTGCTAAATGGGAGGTGGACACTAAAAGAAAGTTAGCATCAGGTAGGGTAGGCTCCAAAACCTGGTGGTCCCTGGTCAAGGACAGACAAGGTTATCTGCCTGATGAACTTATTCCACCTCTAAATCGACAGGATGGGACCACCTCTACTAGTAGTCAAGAGAAGGCGGACCTCTTTGCTGAACACTTTGCTACCAAAATGCAAGTTCCTGATCCAGCAAGGGACCCTCCTTGGCTAGCTGCAAGAACTGTGTCAAAACTGTCAGTGGTGACAATAAGGCAGGAGGAGGTGCATTTCCTTCTTAAATCACTTGACCAAGAAAAGGCTGTGGGCCCAGACAAGTTGAGCCCAAGATTGTTGAGAAGATGTGCAGACCAGCTAGCAGCACCTCTAACTCGCATCTTTCAGCACTGCCTAGTACAGTGTAAATGGCCCTCTCTATGGAAAGAGGCAAATGTAGTCCCTGTTCACAAAAAGAAGAGCAGAGCAGAAATCAGCAACTACAGACCAGTGTCACTCCTGTCAATCACTGGTAAGATCCTTGAGACAATAATCTCAAGACAAATGACAGAGTTTTTTGACTACCACTCACTACTTTGTGATCGTCAATATGGCTTCAGGAAAGGTTACTCTGCTGCTGATCTGTTGTTAAACCTCTCCACTAAGTGGCACCAGTCACTGGATGAATCCAAAGTCAGCTGTGTGGTAGCACTGGACATTGCTGGCGCTTTCGACCGGGTGTGGCACCGAGTGTGGCACCGGGTGTGGCACCAGGGCCTCTTAGCAAAACTTCAAACACTGGGAATTGCAGGCTCTACGCTATGTCTCCTCAGTGATTACCTTCATGGTAGATCTCTAAGTGTAGTTCTCAATGGAATGCAATCAGCAAGGCATCCTATTGGGGCAAGTGTTCCACAAGGAAGCGTGCTGGGTCCATTGTTATGGAATATCTGCTTCAACGACCTTCTTCATCTCATCCCAGAATCACATGCATATGCAGACGACTGTACACTGACATTCACTTATCCAAGAGAAGAAATGCCAGCTGCTCTAAGCTACATCAATCACCAGCTGAGAGCTATATCAGCTTGGGGAAATAGATGGCTAGTAACATTTGCACCTGAGAAAACGCAAATGATGATCGTCTCTAGGCACCATGATGGTAATGCTGGTGCAGTAGTAAGGATGAATGGGAGGATGTTGGCACCTGGAGAAGAAGTTGATATCCTTGGGGTGAAATTTGACTCCAAACTAACCATGAAGAACAATGTTGTAAATCTTGCAAACAAGGCAGCCAGGAAGCTTACAGCACTTCGCCGTATCTCGCATCTGCTTGACAGTAGGGGTTGCAAGATCCTGTACGAGGCACAAGTACGCTCACACCTTGAGTATGCTCCACTTTCTTGGTTTGCCTGCCCACCCTCTCATCTGCGACTGCTTGACAGAGTAGAGAACAGAGCAAGACGTCTCATCTCTCGCCTGGACCCATCCTGGATAGATCTGTCATTTCAGCAGAGCCTTCAACATAGGAGGGATGTGGGTGGCCTTACTGTTATGTACAAGGCCAATATTGTCAAAGTACCACACTTGGATCCACTTCGAGGACAGCGAGAAGCAAGCTTCTATACCACAAGACGGGCAGCCAGCAGCAACTTCACTCTGGCTGTACCCTTCTCCAGAACATCACTCCATCTGAGATCATACATACCCAGGATGACTCGAGTATGGAACACATTCGTACAGCATAATGATGTCAACGAGATAACGTCAGTTGATCAAATGAAAATGCTGGCCCATAGATGGCTCCAACTTCATCCTGTTCCCTACTTGTATGTCTCATAACAATAAAAATGCTTTCAAATGAGCTGATGTAGGTAACAGCTCTTAGCTTGCCAATAAAGTTAGGAATCCTTAACCTGTAAATAGCTGTCAATAAAGCTAGGGATCCTTAACCTTGTCAAACTCTGTGTAAAGAGAGAGAGAGAGAGAGAGAGAGAGAGAGAGAGAGAGAGAGAGAGAGAGAGAGAGAGAGAGAGAGAGAGAGAGAGAGAGAGAGAGAGACTTGGGAGTCCACACAGAATCTATCTAGTGAGAGGAACTCTCTGCTATCAACTAGATTATCTAGGTTTTAGAAGTAAGGATAGTGAAGCAGAAGGCTCTCTCCCCACCCTCCTCTCCCTCTGGCTACTGCCACCTTGAAAACAAGGGAAAGAGAGCCCCATTCCCCATTGCAAAAGAGGAATTCAATAGACACCAGGTAGGCTGCAACAACCTATATGTTGCATGCAACGAGTCTATTAAGCAGGTGGTGCTATGTAAGCATTCCAACAGTTGTAAAACAGTGTCAGGGGCCCAAGACTCTTCAACGAGGGAATCTCGTCCTATATTGTTGCAATTCTGCTTATAGCAATTTTGTATATGCGTTTGTGTTACGCCTTCTGCCTCGGAGTTTTTAGTCAGTTGTTCGAGTATTTGATTCTGTTACATATGGAACCAGCTGGGTAGTACTGTACCATCTCCAGTGATGGTACCAGCTGGGTAGCACTGTACCATCTCCAGTGATGGTACCAGCTGGGTAGTACTGTACCATCTCCAGTGATGGTACCAGCTGGGTAGTACTGTACCATCTCCAGTGATGGTACCAGCTGGTTAGTACTGTACCATCTCCAGTGATGGTACCAGCTGGGTAGTACTGTACCATCTCCAGTGATGGTACCAGCTGGGTAGTACTGTACCATCTCCAGTGATGGTACCAGCTGGTTAGTACTGTACCATCTCCAGTGATGGTACCAGCTGGGGAGTACTGTACCATCTCCAGTGATGGTACCAGCTGGGTAGTACTGTACCATCTCCAGTGATGGTACCAGCTGGGTAGTACTGTACCATCTCCAGTGATGGTACCAGCTGGGTAGTACTGTACCACCTCCAGTGATGGTACCAGCTGGGTAGTACTGTACCATCTCCAGTGATGGTACCAGCTGGGTAGTACTGTACCATCTCCAGTGATGGTACCAGCTGGGTAGTACTGTTCCATCTCCAGTGATGGTACCAGCTGGGTAGTACTGTAGCATTTCCAGTGATGGTACCAGCTGGGTAGTACTGTACCATCTCCAGTGATGGTACCAGCTGGTTAGTACTGTTCCATCTCCAGTGATGGTACCAGCTGGGTAGTACTGTTCCATCTCCAGTGATGGTACCAGCTGGGTAGTACTGTTCCATCTCCAGTGATGGTACCAGCTGGGTAGTACTGTAGCATTTCCAGTGATGGTACCAGCTGGGTAGTACTGTACCATCTCCAGTGATGGTACCAGCTGGTTAGTACTGTTCCATCTCCAGTGATGGTACCAGCTGGGTAGTACTGTTCCATCTCCAGTGATGGTACCAGCTGGGTAGTACTGTAGCATTTCCAGTGATGGTACCAGCTGGGTAGTACTGTACCATCTCCAGTGATGGTACCAGCTGGTTAGTACTGTTCCATCTCCAGTGATGGTACCAGCTGGGTAGTACTGTTCCATCTCCAGTGATGGTACCAGCTGGGTAGTACTGTACCATCTCCAGTGATGGTACCAGCTGGGTAGTACTGTACCATCTCCAGTGATGGTACCAGCTGGGTAGTACTGCACCATCTCCAGTGATGGTACCAGCTGGGTAGTACTGTACATCTCCAGTGATGGTACCAGCTGGGTAGTACTGCACCATCTCCAGTGATGGTACCAGCTGGGTAGTACTGCACCATCTCCAGTGATGGTACCAGCTGGGTAGTACTGCACCATCTCCAGTGATGGTACCAGCTGGGTAGTACTGTTCCATCTCCAGTGATGGTACCAGCTGGGTAGTACTGTACCATCTCCAGTGATGGTACCAGCTGGGTAGTACTGTACCATCTCCAGTGATGGTACCAGCTGGGTAGTACTGTACCATCTCCAGTGATGGTACCAGCTGGGTAGTACTGTACCATCTCCAGTGATGGTACCAGCTGGGTAGTACTGTACCATCTCCAGTGATGGTACCAGCTGGGTAGTACTGTACCATCTCCAGTGATGGTACCAGCTGGGTAGTACTGTACCATCTCCAGTGATGGTACCAGCTGGGTAGTACTGTACCATCTCCAGTGATGGTACCAGCTGGGTAGTACTGTACCATCTCCAGTGATGGTACCAGCTGGGTAGTACTGTACCATCTCCAGTGATGGTACCAGCTGGGTAGTACTGTACCATCTCCAGTGATGGTACCAGCTGGGTAGTACTGTACCCTCTCCAGTGATGGTACCAGCTGGGTAGTACTGTACCATCTCCAGTGATGGTACCAGCTGGGTAGTACTGTACCCTCTCCAGTGATGGTACCAGCTGGGTAGTACTGTACCCTCTCCAGTGATGGTACCAGCTGGGTAGTACTGTACCATCTCCAGTGATGGTACCAGCTGGGTAGTACTGTACCACCTCCAGTGATGGTACCAGCTGGGTAGTACTGTACCATCTCCAGTGATGGTACCAGCTGGGTAGTACTGTACCACCTCCAGTGATGGTACCAGCTGGGTAGTACTGTACCATCTCCAGTGATGGTACCAGCTGGGTAGTACTGTACCACCTCCAGTGATGGTACCAGCTGGGTAGTACTGTACCACCTCCAGTGATGGTACCAGCTGGGTAGTACTGTACCACCTCCAGTGATGGTACCAGCTGGGTAGTACTGTACCACCTCCAGTGATGGTACCAGCTGGGTAGTACTGTACCACCTCCAGTGATGGTACCAGCTGGGTAGTACTGTACCACCTCCAGTGATGGTACCAGCTGGGTAGTACTGTACCACCTCCAGTGATGGTACCAGCTGGGTAGTACTGTACCACCGCCAGTGATGGTACCAGCTGGGTAGTACTGTACCATCTCCAGTGATGGTACCAGCTGGGTAGTACTGTACCACCTCCAGTGATGGTACCAGCTGGGTAGTACTGTACCACCGCCAGTGATGGTACCAGCTGGGTAGTACTGTACCACCTCCAGTGATGGTACCAGCTGGGTAGTACTGTACCACCTCCAGTGATGGTACCAGCTGGGTAGTAGTACCTCCAGTGATGGTACCAGCTGGGTAGTACTGTACCACCTCCAGTGATGGTACCAGCTGGGTAGTACTGTACCACCTCCAGTGATGGTACCAGCTGGGTAGTACTGTACCACCTCCAGTGATGGTACCAGCTGGGTAGTACTGTACCACCGCCAGTGATGGTACCAGCTGGGTAGTACTGTACCACCGCCAGTGATGGTACCAGCTGGGTAGTACTGTACCCTCTCCAGTGATGGTACCAGCTGGGTAGTACTGTACCACCGCCAGTGATGGTACCAGCTGGGTAGTACTGTACCACCTCCAGTGATGGTACCAGCTGGGTAGTACTGTACCACCTCCAGTGATGGTACCAGCTGGGTAGTACTGTACCACCTCCAGTGATGGTACCAGCTGGGTAGTACTGTACCCTCTCCAGTGATGGTACCAGCTGGGTAGTACTGTACCACCGCCAGTGATGGTACCAGCTGGGTAGTACTGTACCACCTCCAGTGATGGTACCAGCTGGGTAGTACTGTACCACCTCCAGTGATGGTACCAGCTGGGTAGTACTGTACCACCGCCAGTGATGGTACCAGCTGGGTAGTACTGTACCACCGCCAGTGATGGTACCAGCTGGGTAGTACTGTACCACCTCCAGTGATGGTACCAGCTGGGTAGTACTGTACCACCTCCAGTGATGGTACCAGCTGGGTAGTACTGTACCACCTCCAGTGATGGTACCAGCTGGGTAGTACTGTACCACCGCCAGTGATGGTACCAGCTGGGTAGTACTGTACCACCGCCAGTGATGGTACCAGCTGGGTAGTACTGTACCACCTCCAGTGATGGTACCAGCTGGGTAGTACTGTACCACCTCCAGTGATGGTACCAGCTGGGTAGTACTGTACCACCGCCAGTGATGGTACCAGCTGGGTAGTACTGTACCACCTCCAGTGATGGTACCAGCTGGGTAGTACTGTACCACCTCCAGTGATGGTACCAGCTGGGTAGTACTGTACCACCTCCAGTGATGGTACCAGCTGGGTAGTACTGTACCACCGCCAGTGATGGTACCAGCTGGGTAGTACTGTACCACCGCCAGTGATGGTACCAGCTGGGTAGTACTGTACCACCGCCAGTGATGGTACCAGCCTGGTAGTACTGTACCCTCTCCAGTGATGGTACCAGCTGGGTAGTACTGTACCACCGCCAGTGATGGTACCAGCTGGGTAGTACTGTACCACCGCCAGTGATGGTACCAGCTGGGTAGTACTGTACCACCGCCAGTGATGGTACCAGCTGGGTAGTACTGTACCACCGCCAGTGATGGTACCAGCTGGGTAGTACTGTACCACCGCCAGTGATGGTACCAGCTGGGTAGTACTGTACCACCGCCAGTGATGGTACCAGCTGGGTAGTACTGTACCACCGCCAGTGATGGTACCAGCTGGGTAGTACTGTACCCTCTCCAGTGATGGTACCAGCTGGGTAGTACTGTACCACCGCCAGTGATGGTACCAGCTGGGTAGTACTGTACCACCGCCAGTGATGGTACCAGCTGGGTAGTACTGTCCAGTGATGGTACCAGCTGGGTAGTACTGTACCACCGCCAGTGATGGTACCAGCTGGGTAGTACTGTACCACCTCCAGTGATGGTACCAGCTGGGTAGTACTGTATCCCAGTGATGGTACCAGCTGGGTAGTCCAGTGATGGTACCAGCTGGGTAGTACTGTACCATCTCCAGTGATGGTACCAGCTGGGTAGTACTGTACCATCTCCAGTGATGGTACCAGCTGGGGGTACCACCTAGTACTGTACCACCTCCAGTGATGGTACCAGCTGGGTAGTACTGTACCACCTCCAGTGATGGTACCAGCTGGGTAGTGCTGTACCACCTCCAGTGATGGTACCAGCTGGGTAGTACTGTACCACCTCCAGTGATGGTACCAGCTGGGTAGTACTGTACCATCTCCAGTGATGGTACCAGCTGGGTAGTACTGTACCACCTCCAGTGATGGTACCAGCTGGGTAGTACTGTACCATCTCCAGTGATGGTACCAGCTGGGTAGTACTGTACCACCTCCAGTGATGGTACCAGCTGGGTAGTACTGTACATCTCCAGTGATGGTACCAGCTGGGTAGTACTGTACCATCTCCAGTGATGGTACCAGCTGGGTAGTACTGTACCACCTCCAGTGATGGTACCAGCTGGGTAGTACTGTACATCTCCAGTGATGGTACAAGCTGGGTAGTACTGTACCATCTCCAGTGATGGTACCAGCTGGGTAGTACTGTACCACCTCCAGTGATGGTACCAGCTGGGTAGTACTGTACATCTCCAGTGATGGTACCAGCTGGGTAGTACTGTACATCTCCAGTGATGGTACCAGCTGGGTAGTTCTGTGCCATCTCCAGTGATGGTACCAGCTGGGTAGTACTGTACCATCTCCAGTGATGGTACCAGCTGGGTAGTACTGTACATCTCCAGTGATGGTACCAGCTGGGTAGTACTGTACATCTCCAGTGATGGTACCAGCTGGGTAGTACTGTACATCTCCAGTGATGGTACCAGCTGGGTAGTTCTGTGCCATCTCCAGTGATGGTACCAGCTGGGTAGTACTGTACCATCTCCAGTGATGGTACCAGCTGGGTAGTTCTGTGCCATCTCCAGTGATGGTACCAGCTGGGTAGTACTGTACCATCTCCAGTGATGGTACCAGCTGGGTAGTACTGTACATCTCCAGTGATGGTACCAGCTGGGTAGTACTGTACATCTCCAGTGATGGTACCAGCTGGGTAGTACTGTACATCTCCAGTGATGGTACCAGCTGGGTAGTACTGTACCATCTCCAGTGATGGTACCAGCTGGGTAGTACTGTACCATCTCCAGTGATGGTACCAGCTGGGTAGTACTGTACCATCACCAGTGATGGTACCAGCTGGGTAGTACTGTACCATCTGCAGTGGTGGTATCAACTGGGTAGTACTGTACCACCTCCAGTGATGGTACCAGCTGGGTAGTACTGTACCATCACCAGTGATGGTACCAGCTGGGTAGTACTGTACCACCTCCAGTGATGGTACCAGCTGGGTAGTACTGTACCATCACCAGTGATGGTACCAGCTGGGTAGTACTGTACCACCTCCAGTGATGGTACCAGCTGGGTAGTACTGTATCATCTCCAGTGATGGTACCAGCTGGGTAGTACTGTACCACCTCCAGTGATGGTACCAGCTGGGTAGTACTGTACATCTCCAGTGATGGTACCAGCTGGGTAGTACTGTACATCTCCAGTGATGGTACAAGCTGGGTAGTACTGTACCATCTCCAGTGGTGGTACCAGCTGGGTAGTACTGTACCATCTCCAGTGATGGTACCAGCTGGGTAGTACTGCACCATCTCCAGTGGTGGTACCAGCTGGGTAGCACTGTACCATCTCCAGTGATGGTACCAGCTGGGTAGTACTGTACCATCTCCAGTGATTGTACCAGCTGAGTAGTACTGTACCATCTCCGGTGATGGTACCAGCTGGGTAGTACTGTACCATCTCCAGTGATGGTACCAGCTTGGTAGTACTGTACCATCTCCAGTGATGGTACCAGCTGGGTAGTACTTTACCATCTCCAGTGATGGTACCAGCTGGGTAGTACTGTACCATCTCCAGTGATGGTACCAGCTGGGTAGTACTGTACCATCTCCAGTGATTGTACCAGCTGAGTAGTACTGTACCATCTCCGGTGATGGTACCAGCTGGGTAGTACTGTACCATCTCCAGTGATGGTACCAGCTGGGTAGTACTGTACCATCTCCAGTGATTGTACCAGCTGAGTAGTACTGTACCATCTCCGGTGATGGTACCAGCTGGGTAGTACTGTACCATCTCCAGTGATGGTACCAGCTTGGTAGTACTGTACCATCTCCAGTGATGGTACCAGCTGGGTAGTACTTTACCATCTCCAGTGGTGGTACCAGCTGGGTAGTACTTTACCATCTCCAGTGGTGGTACCAGCTGGGTAGTACTGTACCATCTCCAGTGGTGGTACCAGCTGGGTAGTACTTTACCATCTCCAGTGGTGGTACCAGCTGGGTAGTACTGTACCATCTCCAGTGATGGTACCAGCTGGGTAGTACTGTACCATCTCCAGTGATGATACCAGCTGGGTAGTACTTTACCATCTCCAGTGGTGGTACCAGCTGGGTAGTACTGTACCATCTCCAGTGATGGTACCAGCTGGGTAGTACTTTACCATCTCCAGTGGTGGTACCAGCTGGGTAGTACTGTACCATCTCCAGTGATGGTACCAGCTGGGTAGTACTTTACCATCTCCAGTGATGGTACCAGCTGGGTAGTACTGTACCATCTCCAGTGATGGTACCAGCTGGGTAGTACTGTACCATCTCCAGTGATTGTACCAGCTGAGTAGTACTGTACCATCTCCGGTGATGGTACCAGCTGGGTAGTACTGTACCATCTCCAGTGATGGTACCAGCTGGGTAGTACTGTACCATCTCCAGTGATTGTACCAGCTGAGTAGTACTGTACCATCTCCAGTGATGGTACCAGCTGGGTAGTACTGTACCATCTCCAGTGATGGTACCAGCTGGGAAGTACTGTACCATCTCCGGTGATGGTACCAGCTGGGTAGTACTGTACCATCTCCAGTGATGGTACCAGCTGGGTAGTACTGTACCATCTCCAGTGATTGTACCAGCTGAGTAGTACTGTACCATCTCCGGTGATGGTACCAGCTGGGTAGTACTGTACCATCTCCAGTGATGGTACCAGCTGGGAAGTACTGTACCATCTCCGGTGATGGTACCAGCTGGGTAGTGCAGTACCATTTCCAGTGATGGTACCAGCTGGGTAGTACTGTACCACCTCCAGTGATGGTAACAGCTGGGTAGTACTGTACCATCTCAAGTGGTGGTACCAGCTGGGTAGTGCAGTACCATTTCCAGTGGTGGTGCCAGCTGGGTAGTACTGTACCATCTCCAGTGATGGTACCAGCTGGGTAGTACTGTACCTTCTCCAGTGGTGGTACCAGCTGGGTAGTACAGTACCATCTCCAGTGGTGGTACCAGCTGGGTAGTGCTGTACCATCTCCAGTGGTGATACCAGCTGGGTAGTACTGTACCATCTCCAGTGGTGGCACCAGCCGGGTAGTACTGTACCATCTCCAGTGGTGGTACCAGCTTGGTATTACTGTACCCTCTCCAGTGATGGTACCAGCTTGGTAGTACTGTACCATCTCCAGGGATGGTACCAGCTGGGTACTACTGTACCATCTCCAGTGATGGTACCAGCTGGGTAGTACTGTACCATCTCCAGGGATGGTACCAGCTTGGTATTACTGTACCCTCTCCAGTGATGGTAACAGCTTGGTAGTACTGTACCATCTCCAGGGATGGTACCAGCTGGGTACTACTGTACCATCTCCAGTGATGGTACCAGCTGGGTAGTACTGTACCATCTCCAGGGATGGTACCAGTTTGGTAGTACTGCACCATCTCCAGTGATGGTACCAGCTTGGTAGTACTGTACCATCTCCAGTGATGTTACCAGCTGGGTAGTACTGTACCATCTCCAGTGATTGTACCAGCTTGGTAGTACTGCACCATCTCCAGTGATGGTACCAGCTGGGTAGTACTGTACCATCTCCAGTGATGGTACCAGCTTGGTAGTACTGCACCATCTCCAGTGATGGTACCAGCTGGGTAGTACTGTACCATCTCCAGTGGTGGTACCAGATGGGTAGTACTGTACCATCTCCAGTGATGGTACCAGATGGGTAGTACTGTACCATCTCCAGTGATGGTACCAGATGGGTAGTACTGTACCATCTCCAGTGATGGTACCAGCTGGGTAGTGCTGTACCATCTCCAGTGATGGTACCAGCTGGGTAGTACTGTACCATCACCAGTGATGGTACCAGCTGGGTAGTACTGTACCATCTCCAGTGATGGTACCAGCTGGGTAGTACTGTACCATCTCCAGTGATGGTACCAGCTGGGTAGTAGTGTTCCATCTCCAGTGATGGTACCAGCTGGGTAGTACTGTACCATCACCAGTGATGGTACCAGCTGGGTAGTACTGTACCATCTCCAGTGATTGTACCAGCTTGGTAGTACTGTACCATCTCCAGTGATGGTACCAGCTGGGTAGTACTGTACCATCTCCAGGGATGGTACCAGTTTGGTAGTACTGCACCATCTCCAGTGATGGTACCAGCTTGGTAGTACTGCACCATCTCCAGTGATGGTACCAGCTGGGTAGTACTGTACCATCTCCAGTGGTGGTACCAGCTGGGTAGTACTGTACTATCTCCAGTGGTGGTACCAGCTGGGTAGTACTGTACCATCTCCAGTGGTGTTACCAGCTGGGTAGTACTGTACCATCTCCAGTGATGGTACCAGCTGGGTAGTACTTTACCATCTCCAGTGATGGTACCAGCTGGGTAGTACTGTACCATCTCCAGATGTGGTACCAGCTGGGTAGTACTTTACCATCTCCAGTGATGGTACCAACTGGGTAGTACTGTACCATCTCCAGTGATGGTACCAGCTTGGTACTTCTGTACCATCTAAAGTGATGGTACCAGCTGGGTAGTACTGCACCATCTCCAGTGATGGTACCAGCTTGGTAGTACTGTACCATCTCCAGTGATGGTACCAGCTTGGTAGTACTGTACCATCTCCAGTGATGGTACCAGCTGGGTAGTACTGTACCATCTCCAGTGATGGTACCAGCTGGGTAGTACTGTACCATCTCCAGCGATGGTACCAGCTGGGTAGTACTGTACCATCTCCAGTGATGGTACCAGCTGGGTAGTACTGTACCATCTCCAGTGATGGTACCAGCTGGGTAGTACTGTACCATCTCCAGTGATGGTACCAGCTTGGTAGTACTGTACTATCTCCAGTGATGGTACCAGCTGGGTAGTACTGTACCATCTCCAGTGATGGTACCAGCTGGGTAGTACTGTACCATCTCCAGTGATGGTACCAGCTGGGTAGTACTGTACCATCTCCAGTGATGGTACCAGCTGGGTAGTACTGTACCATCTCCAGTGGTAGTACCAGCTTGGTAGTACTGTACCATCTCCAGTGGTAGTACCAGCTGGGTAGTACTGTACCATCTCCAGTGGTAGTACCAGCTTGGTAGTACTGTACCATCTCCAGTGGTAGTACCAGCTGGGTAGTACTGTACCATCTCCAGTGGTAATACCAGCTGGGTAGTACTGTACCATCTCCAGTGGTAGTACCAGCTGGGTAGTACTGTACCATCTCCAGTGGTAGTACCAGCTTGGTAGTACTGTACCATCTCCAGTGGTAGTACCAGCTGGGTAGTACTGTACCATCTCCAGTGGTAGTACCAGCTGGGTAGTACTGTACCATCTCCAGTGGTAGTACCAGCTGGGTAGTACTGTACCATCTCCAGTGATGGTACCAGCTGGGTAGTACTGTACCATCTCCAGCGGTGGTACCAGCTGGGTAGTACTGTACCATCTCCAGTGGTAGTACCAGCTGGGTAGTACTGTACCATCTCCAGTGGTAGTACCAGCTGGGTAGTACTGTACCATCTCCAGTGGTAGTACCAGCTGGGTAGTACTGTACCATCTCCAGTGGTAGTACCAGCTGGGTAGTACTGTACCATCTCCAGTCTTAGTACCAGCTGGGTAGTACTGTACCATCTCCAGTAATGGTACCAGCTGGGTAGTACTGTACCATCTCCAGTAATGGTACCAGCTGGGTAGTACTGTACCATCTCCAGTAATGGTACCAGCTGGGTAGTACTGTACCATCTCCAGTAATGGTACCAGCTTGGTAGTACTGTACCATCTCCAGTAATGGTACCAGCTTGGTAGTACTGTACCATCTCCAGTAATGGTACCAGCTTGGTAGTACTGTACCATCTCCAGTAATGGTACCAGCTGGGTAGTACTGTACCATCTCCAGTAATGGTACCAGCTTGGTAGTACTGTACCATCTCCAGTAATGGTACCAGCTTGGTAGTACTGTACCATCTCCAGTAATGGTACCAGCTTGGTAGTACTGTACCATCTCCAGCGGTGGTACCAGCTTGGTAGTACTGTACCATCTCCAGTGATGGTACCAGCTGGGAAGTACTGTACCATCTCCAGTGATGGTACCAGCTGGGTAGTACTGTACCATCTCCAGTGATGGTACCAGCTGGGTAGTACTGTACCATCTCCAGTGATGGTACCAGCTGGGTAGTACTGTACCATCTCCAGTAATGGTACCAGCTGGGTAGTACTGTACCATCTCCAGTGATGGTACCAGCATGCTAGCACTGTACCATCTCCAGTGATGGTACCAGCTGGGTAGTACTGTACCATCTCCAGTGATGGTACCAGCTGGGTAGTACTGTACCATCTCCAGTGATGGTACCAGCTGGGTAGTACTGTACCATCTCCAGTAATGGTACCAGCTGGGTAGTACTGTACCATCTCCAGTGATGGTACCAGCATGCTAGCACTGTACCATCTCCAGCGGTGGTACCAGCTGGGTAGTACTGTACCATCTCCTGTGATGGTACCAGCTGGTTAGTACTGTACCATCTCCAGCGGTGGTACCAGCTGGTTAGTACAGTACCATCTCCAGCGGTGGTACCAGCTTGGTAGTACTGTACCATCTCCAGTAATGGTACCAGCTGGGTAGTACTGTACCATCTCCAGCGGTGGTACCAGCTGGTTAGTACAGTACCATCTCCAGCGGTGGTACCAGCTTGGTAGTACTGTACCATCTCCAGTAATGGTACCAGCTGGGTAGTACTGTACCATCTCCAGTAATGGTACCAGCTGGGTAGTACTGTACCATCTCCAGTGATGGTACCAGCTGGGTAGTACTGTACCATCTCCAGTAATGGTACCAGCTGGGTAGTACTGTACCATCTCCAGTAATGGTACCAGCTGGGTAGTACTGTACCATCTCCAGTAATGGTACCAGCTTGGTAGTACTGTACCATCTCCAGTAATGGTACCAGCTGGGTAGTACTGTACCATCTCCAGTAATGGTACCAGCTGGGTAGTACTGTACCATCTCCAGTAATGGTACCAGCTTGGTAGTACTGTACCATCTCCAGTAATGGTACCAGC
Organism: Cherax quadricarinatus; assembly: GCF_038502225.1. NCBI lineage: Eukaryota > Metazoa > Arthropoda > Malacostraca > Decapoda > Parastacidae > Cherax > Cherax quadricarinatus. The sequence continues at coordinate 64,291 of NW_027195802.1, forward strand.
TGGGTAGTACTGTACCATCTCCAGTAATGGTACCAGCTGGGTAGTACTGTACCATCTCCAGTAATGGTACCAGCTTGGTAGTACTGTACCATCTCCAGTAATGGTACCAGCTGGGTAGTACTGTACCATCTCCAGTAATGGTACCAGCTGGGTAGTACTGTACCATCTCCAGTAATGGTACCAGCTGGGTAGTACTGTACCATCTCCAGTAATGGTACCAGCTTGGTAGTACTGTACCATCTCCAGTAATGGTACCAGCTGGGTAGTACTGTACCATCTCCAGTAATGGTACCAGCTGGGTAGTACTGTACCATCTCCAGTAATGGTACCAGCTGGGTAGTACTGTACCATCTCCAGCGGTGGTACCAGCTGGTTAGTACAGTACCATCTCCAGCGGTGGTACCAGCTTGGTAGTACTGTACCATCTCCAGTAATGGTACCAGCTGGGTAGTACTGTACCATCTCCAGTGATGGTACCAGCTGGGTAGTACTGTACCATCTCCAGTGATGGTAACAGCATGCTAGCACTGTACCATCTCCAGTGATGGTACCAGCATGCTAGCACTGTACCATCTCCAGTGATGGTAACAGCATGCTAGCACTGTACCATCTCCAGTGATGGTACCAGCATGCTAGCACTGTACCCTCTCCAGTAACAGAAGACTGATAAACAATTTGCACTCTGTCAGTAACTTGCCACGAAGCAACCATCCACGGAGATACTCCCCTCCTGTCTCGTCACCGTTAAACAGAAGCCAGGCAAATATTATGCACCCTGATAGCTTACTACTAACAGGGTAAACAGAAAATCCAGCGTTCTCTTTCTCCCTCCGTCCTGTAAATGATGGAATATGGTAAGAAAGGTGTGATAAAGAAGGGGAATGGAGAGGAAATGCAATATTTCTAGACTGATAGGAGAATTTTTTTTTTGTCAGTCATCGACGGAGACCTGGCTAAGACCGGGTTTTGTTCTGTACTACCACTGCTGCTTAAGGAGACCTGCCTAAGACCGGGTTTTGTACCTATTTACTGCTAGGTGAACAGTGGCAGCAGGTGTAAGGTGACTTGCCCATACGTCTCACCCTGCCCAGGATGCCACCCACAACACTCAACTAACACCCAGGTACCTATTTACTGCTAGGTGAACAGTGGCAGCAGGTGTAAGGTGACTTGCCCATACGTCTCACCCTGCCCAGGATGCTACCCACAACACTCAACTAACACCCAGGTACCTATTTACTGCTAGGTGAACAGTGACAGCAGGTGTAAGGTGACTTGCCCATACGTCTCACCCTGCCCAGGATGCCACCCACAACACTCAACTAACACCCAGGTACCTATTTACTGCTAGGTGAACAGTGGCAGCAGGTGTAAGGTGACTTGCCCATACGTCTCACCCTGCCCAGGATGCCACCCACAACACTCAACTAACACCCAGGTACCTATTTACTGCTATGTGAACAGTGACAGCAGGTGTAAGGTGACTTGCCCATACGTCTCACCCTGCCCAGGATGCCGCCCACAACACTCAACTAACACCCAGGTACCTATTTACTGCTAGGTGAACAGTGACAGCAGGTGAAAGGTGACTTACCCATACGTCTCACCCTGCCCAGGATGCCACCCACAACACTCAACTAACACCCAGGTACCTATTTACTGCTAGGTGAACAGTGGCAGCAGGTGTAAGGTGACTTGCCCATACGTCTCACCCTGCCCAGGATGCCACCCACAACAGTCAACTAACACCCAGGTACCTATTTACTGCTAGGTGAACAGTGGCAGCAGGTGCACGGTGACTTACCCATACGTCTCACCCTGCCCAGGATGCCACCCACAACACTCAACTAACACCCAGGTACCTATTTACTGCTAGGTGAACAGTGGCAGCAGGTGTAAGGTGACTTGCCCATACGTCTCACCCTGCCCAGGATGCCACCCACAACACTCAACTAACACCCAGGTACCTATTTACTGCTAGGTGAACAGTGGCAGCAGGTGTAAGGTGACTTGCCCATACGTCTCACCCTGCCCAGGATGCCACCCACAACACTCAACTAACACCCAGGTACCTATTTACTGCTAGGTGAACAGTGACAGCAGGTGTAAGGTGACTTGCTCATACGTCTCACCCTACCCAGGATGCCACCCACAACACTCAACTAACACCCAGGTACCTATTTACTGCTAGGTGAACAGTGGCAGCAGGTGTAAGGTGACTTACCCATACGTCTCACCCTGCCCAGGATGCCACCCACAACACTCAACTAACACCCAGGTACCTATTTACTGCTAGGTGAACAGTGACAGCAGGTGTAAGGTGACTTGCCCATACGTCTCACCCTGCCCAGGATGCCACCCACAACACTCAACTAACACCCAGGTACCTATTTACTGCTAGGTGAACAGTGGCAGCAGGTGTAAGGTAACTTGCCCATACGTCTCACCCTGCCCAGGATGCCACCCACAACACTCAACTAACACCCAGGTACCTATTTACTGCTAGGTGAACAGTGACAGCAGGTGTAAGGTGACTTGCCCATACGTCTCACCCTGCCCAGGATGCCACCCACAACACTCAACTAACACCCAGGTACCTATTTACTGCTAGGTGAACAGTGACAGCAGGTGTAAGGTGACTTGCCCATACGTCTCACCCTGCCCAGGATGCCACCCACAACACTCAACTATCACCCAGGTACCTATTTACTGCTAGGTGAACAGTGACAGCAGGTGTAAGGTGACTTGCCCATACGTCTCACCCTGCCCAGGATGCCACCCACAACACTCAACTAACACCCAGGTACCTATTTACTGCTAGGTGAACACTGACAGCAGGTGTAAGGTGACTTGCCCATACGTCTCACCCTGCCCAGGATGCCACCTACAACACTCAACTAACACCCAGGTACCTATTTACTGCTAGGTGAACACTGACAGCAGGTGTAAGGTGACTTGCCCATACGTCTCACTCTGCCCAGGATGCCACCCACAACACTCAACTAACACCCAGGTACCTATTTACTGCTAGGTGAACAGTGACAGCAGGTGTAAGGTGACTTACCTTAAGGTATTCCAGTGATTTCAATGGAAATCACTGGAATACACACACACACACTACACACACACACACACACACACACACACACACACACACACACACACACACACACACACACACACACACACACACACACACACACACACACACACACACACACACACACACACACACACACACACACACACACACACACACACACACACACACACACACACACACACACACACACACACACACACACACACACTCAGTATGCACACCCAGCACATCTCAGCACACCCCCTCCTCCTACTACCATCGTACCAGCACCACCATAGCACGAAGGTAACGACCTGCCTAAAAAGGTCACCTGATAACCAAGACAGGTCAGAAAAAACAGTTGTACAGATCTTGCCCAACAGAGAGGCGATCTGTATGCAATAGCCAGTCAGATACTGCCATTCAGGTCGCCCATTACCATACACCTTTGTAAGTTCAGGCAGCGAGCAGACTGCTGAGAAGAATGGGTAATGGGGAGTCCCTTTTTCTCTTGAAATACACCTATTTTCAATTGGCCTTTTCTTAAAGAACCTATTTCTTTAAATAGAGCAATTCCTAATGGACCTATTTTTAATTGACCTATTCTTCCCCATTTCTGTGTTCCATCCTGACTGTTCCCCATTCCTCAGTGGGTCTGGACTCTGTGTAGAGCTTTATCATGTTTCACTCTGTGTAGAGCTTTACCATCTTTCACTCTGTGTAGAGCTTTACCATCTTTCACTCTGTGTAGAGCTTTACCATCTTTCACTCTGTGTAGAGCTTTACCATCTTTCACTCTGTGTAGAGCTTTACCATCTTTCACTCTGTGTAGAGCTTTACCATCTTTCACTCTGTGTAGAGCTTTACCATCTTTCACTCTGTGTAGAGCTTTACCATCTTTCACTCTGTGTAGAGCTTTACCATCTTTCACTCTGTGTAGAGCTTTACCATCTTTCACTCTGTGTAGAGCTTTACCATCTTTCACTCTGTGTAGAGCTTTACCATCTTTCACTCTGTGTAGAGCTTTACCATCTTTCACTCTGTGTAGAGCTTTACCATCTTTCACTCTGTGTAGAGCTTTACCATCTTTCACTCTGTGTAGAGCTTTACCATCTTTCACTCTGTGTAGAGCTTTACCATCTTTCACTCTGTGTAGAGCTTTACCATCTTTCACTCTGTGTAGAGCTTTACCATGTTTCACTCTGTGTAGAGCTTTACCATGTTTCACTCTGTGTAGAGCTTTACCATGTTTCACTCTGTGTAGAGCTTTACCATGTTTCACTCTGTGTAGAGCTTTACCATGTTTCACTCTGTGTAGAGCTTTACCATGTTAAAGATTGCATGTACACACACACATTGCATGTACACACACACATTATATATATATATATATATATATATATATATATATATATATATATATATATATATATATATATATATATATATATATATATATATATATATATATATATATATATATATATATATATATATATATATATATATATATATATATATAGGGAGGTACCACCTCTAGAACTGTCATAGGGACCCTCATCCTCAGAGAAAAGAATAAACTTGCTTCTGGGAAAACTCAAGGTTCTCCCTGAAGCTGTTTGAGAATTTTCTCCTACCACCCACTATATTTCAAGTATGTTTTATTTAAAGACAAAATACATTGACAGAACATTCACAAAAATATGATACAAAGTAAAACAACATAGGTAACTCAGAGCTACATCTCGAATACTTCGTCCAGCTCCCCTGCGGTGGGCCGCGTGCCCAGAATGCTGCAGGCATTTCCTCTCTGGATCGCAACACTGAGTCTCTGAAAGAGGAAGCTGGTCGCCCTGTGGTCCTTGGTTTCTATGATGAGCTTTTCACCTAGCTCTTTGAGGAACTTTAGAGCACACTTGCCCCATGCTCCAAGGGTCTCCGACCCTATTGGAATGAAGTTATAGCAAGGGGGAAGGTTTTCATATTTTCGGATCTTCTGGGTCTCCCTGTGGCTGGCAGCTCCACCCCCTTCCACTACAGAGTATGGCAAGTACGTGTCTGCCAATGTGGCAGCACAGGTGTAGTCCCAGGCAATCTGCTTTCCATCCTTCCAGGGTAGCATAGTGGCTCCATCAGGACGCTTTTGACTTCCATCAGACCTTTGTACTTGGGGTTTCCGTTGAGCTGGGCAACGGGCTGTGGCGAGGCTTCTCTTTATGATGTCATTGACCTCCTCATGCCTGGCATACTTCCCTTCTGCTGTGTGACACGAGACCATGAAGTCCGAATTGATCAGCTGTCGTCCTGCCGCAAATACACCTATGTTCGGTGAGGATGGGGGCGGCTAGGCGAAGAGCAACACCAATCCGAATGGCCTGTGGGTCGAGACGGGTGCCCAAGGAGGAACTGGGAAGAGCTAACAGGAATGGTGGCGATTTTTTCCATGATCGGTTTGTCCCAGTGGGGCTGTTTGTGCTGTTTGGGAGGAGCTGGTCTACTGGAGGAGTCTGTAAGGGTGTCCCACCGAATCGCTGCTTCAGTAAATCTGGGGTCTTGAGCTCCTACCACGTCTTTCAAGCGTTCGGGAACAATCTTCTTGACTAATGCACTGGAAGCCAAACACGAAGA
>NW_027195802.1:77500-97500 GCF_038502225.1 Cherax quadricarinatus
GCTGTAGTCTGAAGCTTGACAGCTGTAGTCTGAAGCTTGACAGCTGTAGTCTGAAGCTTGACAGCTATATTCTGAAGCTTGACTGATGTATTCTGAAGCTTGACAGCTGTATTCTGAAGTTTGACTGATGTATTCTGAAGCTTGACTGATGTATTCTGAAGCTTGACTGATGTATTCTGAAGCTTGACAGCTGTATTCTGAAGCTTGACAGCTGTATTCTGAAGCTTGACCGCTGTATTCTGAAGCTTGACAGCTGTATTCTGAAGCTTGACAGCTGTATTCTGAAGCTTGACATCTCTATTCTGAAGCTTTACAGCTGTATTCTGAAGCTTGACAGCTGTATTCTGAAGCTTGACAGCTGTATTCTGAAGCTTGACAGCTGTATTCTGAAGCTTGACAGCTGTATTCTGAAGCTTGACAGCTGTATTCTGAAGCTTGACAGCTGTATTCTGAAGCTTGACAGCTGTATTCTGAAGCTTGACAGCTGTAGTCTGAAGCTTGACAGCTGTATTCTGAAGCTTGACAGCTATTACCTGGAGTTTACCTGGAGAGAGTTCCGGGGGTCAACGCCCCGCGGCCCGGTCTGTGACCAGGCCTCCTGGTGGATCAGAGCTTGATCAACCAGGCTGTTACTGCTGGCTGCACGCAAACCAACTTACGAGCCACAGCCTGGCCGGTCAGGAACCGACTTTAGGTGCTTGTCCAGTGCCAGCTTGAAGACTGCCAGGGGTCTGTTGGTAATCCCCCTTATGTGTGCTGGGAGGCAGTTGAACAGTCTCGGGCCCCTGACACTTATTGTATGGTCTCTTAACGTGCTAGTGACCCCTGCTTTTCATTGGGGGGATGGTGCATCGTCTGCCAAGTCTTTTGCTTTCGTAATGAGTGATTTTCGTGTATTCTGAAGCTTGACAGCTGTAGTCTGAAGCTTGACAGCTGTAGTCTGAAGCTTGACAGCTGTAGTCTGAAGCTTGACAGCTGTATTCTGAAGCTTGACTGATGTATTCTGAAGCTTGACAGCTGTATTCTGAAGCTTGACTGATGTATTCTGAAGCTTGACTGATGTATTCTGATGCTTGACAGCTGTATTCTGAAGCTTGACAGCTATATTCTGAAGCCTGACACCTGTATTCTGAAGCTTGACTGATGTATTCTGATGCTTGACAGCTGTATTCTGAAGCTTGACAGCTGTATTATGAAGCTTGACTGATGTATTCTGAAGCTTGACTGATGTATTCTGAAGCTTGACAGCTGTATTCTGAAGCTTGACTGATGTATTCTGAAGCTGGACAACTGTATTCTGAAGCTTGACAGCTGTATTCTGAAGTTCGACAGCTGTATTCTGAAGTTTGATTGATGTATTCTGAAGCTTGACAGCTGAATTCTGAAGCTTGACAGCTGTATTCTGAAGCTTGACTGAAGTATTCTGAAGCTTGACTGATGTTTTCTGAAGCTTAACTGATGTATTCTGAAGCTTGACTGATGTATTCTGAAGCTTGACTGATGTATTCTGAAACTGGACAGCTGTATTCTGAAGCTGGACAGCTGTATTCTGAAGCTTGACAGCTGTATTCTGAAGCTTGACAGCTGTATTCTGAAGCTTGACAGCTGTATTCTGAAGCTGGACAGATGTATTCTGAAGCTTGACAGCTGTATTCTGCAGCTTGACAGCTGTATTCTGAAGCTTGACAGCTGTATTCTGAAGCTTGACAGCTGTATTCTGAAGCTAGACAGATGTATTCTGAAGCTTGACAGCTGTATTCTGAAGCTGGACAGGTGTATTAAGAAGCTTGACAGCTGCATTCTGAAGCTGGACAGCTGTATTCTGAAGCTTGACAGCTGTATTCTGAAGCTTGACAGCTGTATTCTGAAGCTCGACAGCTGCATTCTGAAGCTGGAGAGCTGTATTATGAAGCTGGACAGCTGTATTCTGAAGCTTGACAGCTGTATTCTAAAGCTGGACAGCTATGTTCTGAAGCTTGACAGCTGTACTCTGAAGCTGGACAGCTGTACCCTGAAGCTTGTCAGCTCTATTTTGAAGCTTGACAGCGGTATTCTGATGCTTGACAGCTGTATTCTGAAGTTTGACAGCTGTATTTTGAAGCGTGACAGCTGTATTCTGAAGCTTGACAGTTGTATTCTGAAGCTTGACAGCAGTATTCTGAAGCTTGACAGCTGTATTCTGAAGCTTGACAACTGTATTCTGAAGCTTGACAGCTGCATTCTGAAGCTGCACAGCTGTATTCTGAAGCTTGACAGCTGTATTCTGAAGCTTGACAGCTGTATTCTGAAGCTTGACAGCTGTATTCTGAAGCTTGACAGCTGTATTCTGAAGCTTGACAGCTGTATTCTGAAGCTTGACAGCTGTATTCTGAAGCTTGACAGCTGTATTCTGAAGCTTGACAGCTGTATTCTGAAGCTTGACAGCTGTATTCTGAAGCTGGACAGCTGTATTCTGAAGCTGGACAGATGTATTCTGAAGCTTGACAGCTGTATTCTAAAGCTGGACAGCTATGTTCTGAAGCTTGACAGCTGTACTCTGAAGCTTGTCAGCTCTATTTTGAAGCTTGACAGCTGTATTCTGAAGCTTGACAGCTCTATTATGAAGTTTGACAGCTGTATTTTGAAGCGTGACAGCTGTATTCTGAAGCTTGACAGTTGTATTCTGAAGCTGGACAGTTGTATTCAGAAGCTTGACAGCTGTATTCTGAAGCTGGACAGCTGTATTCTGAAGCTGGACAGCTGTATTCTGAAGCTTGACAGCTGTATTCAGAAGCTGGACAGATGCATTCTGAAGCTTGACAGCTGTATTCAGAAGCTGGACAGCTGTATTCTGAATCTTGACAGCTGCATTCTGAAGCTTGACAGCTGTATTCAGAAGCTGGACAGATGCATTCTGAAGATTGACAGCTGTATTCTGAATCTTGACAGCTGCATTCTGAAGCTTGACAGCTGTATTCTGAAGCTGGACAGCTGTATTCTGAAGTTGGACAGATGCATTCTGAAGCTTGACAGCTGTATTCTGAAGCGGGACAGCTGTATACTGAATCTTGACAGCTGCATTCTGAAGCTTGACAGCTGTATTCAGAAGCTGGACAGATGCATTCTGAAGCTTGACAGCTGTATTCTGAATCTTGACAGCTGCATTCTGAAGCTTGACAGCTGTATTCTGAAGCTGGACAGCTGTATTCTGAGGCTGGACAGAAGCATTCTGAAGCTTGACAGCTGTATTCTGAATCTTGACAGCTGCATTCTGAAGCTTGACAGCTGTATTCTGAAGCTTGACAGCTGTATTCTGAAGATATATATATATATATATATATATATATATATATATATATATATATATATATATATATATATATATATATATATATATATATATATATATATATATATATATATACATACAGATACTTATAATTTATATAGTAAGGCCTGAAAGTCTATATAAAGAGGCCTATATAATGTATATACAGATATCTAGAATTCGTAAAATGAGGCCTAAATTACATTTTAAGAGGCCTATAATGAATGTTCAGGGGCATAATTTATATAGAAAGGCCTAAAATGTATATAAAAATATGTATAATGTATATAGAGCGGCGTATAACATATATAGCGGCTTCTTCTATAACGACCAGTGTCACACCCGCTTAAGATATATTCTTAATAGTTATCCAGCTGGTGGTGGTAGTGGTGGTAGCTGGTGGTGGTAGTGGTGGTAGCTGGTGGTGGTAGTGGTGGTAGTGGTGGTGGTAGTGATGGTAACTGGTGGTGGTAGTGATGGTAGCTGGTGGTGGTAGTGGTGGTAGCTGGTGGTGGTAGTGATGGTAGCTGGTGGTGGTAGTGGTGGTAGCTGGTGGTGGTAGTGATGGTAGCTGGTGGTGGTAGTGGTGGTAGTGGTGGTGGTAGTGATGGTAACTGGTGGTGGTAGTGATGGTAGCTGGTGGTGGTAGTGGTGGTAGCTGGTGGTGGTAGTGATGGTAGCTGGTGGTGGTAGTGGTGGTAGCTGGTGGTGGTAGTGATGGTAGCTGGTGGTGGTAGTGGTGGTAGTGGTGGTGGTAGTGATGGTAACTGGTGGTGGTAGTGATGGTAGCTGGTGGTGGTAGTGGTGGTAGCTGGTGGTGGTAGTGATGGTAGCTGGTGGTGGTAGTGGTGGTAGCTGGTGGTGGTAGTGATGGTAGCTGGTGGTGGTAGTGGTGGTAGTGGTGGTGGTAGTGATGGTAACTGGTGGTGGTAGTGATGGTAGCTGGTGGTGGTAGTGGTGGTAGCTGGTGGTGGTAGTGATGGTAGCTGGTGGTGGTAGTGGTGGTAGCTGGTGGTGGTAGTGATGGTAGCTGGTGGTGGTAGTGGTGGTAGCTGGTGGTGGTAGTGATTGTAGCTGGTGGTGGTAGTGGTGGTAGCTGGTGGTGGTAGTGATTGTAGCTGGTGGTGGTAGTGATGGTAGCTGGTGGTGGTAGTGATTGTAGCTGGTGGTGGTAGTGGTGGTAGCTGGTGGTGGTAGTGATGGTAGCTGGTGGTGGTAGTGATGGTAGCTGGTGGTGGTAGTGATGGTAGCTGGTGGTGGTAGTGATGGTAGCTGGTGGTGGTAGTGATGGTAGCTGGTGGTGGTAGTGATGGTAGCTGGTGGTGGTAGTGATGGTAGCTGGTGGTGGTAGTGGTGGTAGCTGGTGGTGGTAGTGATTGTAGCTGGTGGTGGTAGTGGTGGTAGCTGGTGGTGGTAGTGATTGTAGCTGGTGGTGGTAGTGGTGGTAGCTGGTGGTGGTAGTGATGGTAGCTGGTGGTGGTAGTGATTGTAGCTGGTGGTGGTAGTGATGGTAGCTGGTGGTGGTAGTGATGGTAGCTGGTGGTGGTAGTGATGGTAGCTGGTGGTGGTAGTGGTGGTAGCTGGTGGTGGTAGTGGTGGTAGCTGGTGGTGGTAGTGATGGTAGCTGGTGGTGATAGTGATGGTAGCTGGTGGTGGTAGTGATTGTAGCTGGTGGTGGTAGTGGTGGTAGCTGGTGGTGGTAGTGATGGTAGCTGGTGGTGGTAGTGATGGTAGCTGGTGGTGGTAGTGATGGTAGCTGGTGGTGGTAGTGATGGTAGCTGATGGTGGTAGTGATGGTAGCTGGTGGTGGTAGTGATGGTAGCTGGTGGTGGTAGTGATGGTAGCTGGTGGTGGTAGTGATGGTAGCTGGTGGTGGTAGTGGTGGTAGCTGGTGGTGGTAGTGATGGTAGCTGGTGGTGGTAGTGATGGTAGCTGGTGGTGGTAGTGATGGTAGCTGGTGGTGGTAGTGATGGTAGCTGGTGGTGGTAGTGATGGTAGCTGGTGGTGGTAGTGGTGGTAGCTGGTGGTGGTAGTGATGGTAGCTGGTGGTGGTAGTGATTGTAGCTGGTGGTGGTAGTGGTGGTAGCTGGTGGTGGTAGTGATGGTAGCTGGTGGTGGTAGTGATTGTAGCTGGTGGTGGTAGTGATGGTAGCTGGTGGTGGTAGTGATGGTAGCTGGTGGTGGTAGTGATGGTAGCTGGTGGTGGTAGTGATGGTAACTGGTGGTGGTAGTGGTGGTAGCTGGTGGTGGTAGTGATGGTAGCTGGTGGTGGTAGTGATTGTAGCTGGTGGTGGTAGTGATGGTAGCTGGTGGTGGTAGTGATGGTAACTGGTGGTGGTAGTGGTGGTAGCTGGTGGTGGTAGTGGTGGTAGCTGGTGGTGGTAGTGATGGTAACTGGTGGTGGTAGTGGTGGTAGCTGGTGGTGGTAGTGATGGTAGCTGGTGGTGGTAGTGGTGGTAGCTGGTGGTGGTAGTGATGATAACTGGTGGTGGTAGTGGTGGTAGCTGGTGGTGGTAGTGATGATAACTGGTGGTGGTAGTGGTGGTAGCTGGTGGTGGTAGTGATGGTAGCTGGTGGTGGTAGTGATTGTAGCTGGTGGTGGTAGCTGGTGGTGGTAGTGATGGTAACTGGTGGTGGTAGTGGTGGTAGCTGGTGGTGGTAGTGATGGTAGCTGGTGGTGATAGTGGTGGTAGCTGGTGGTGGTAGTGATTGTAGCTGGTGGTGGTAGCTGGTGGTGTTAGTGGTGGTAGCTGGTGGTGGTAGTGGTGGTAGCTGGTGGTGTTAGTGATGGTTGCTGGTGGTGGTAGTGATGGTACCTGCTGGTGGTGGTGGTGGTGATGGTGGTGTAGTGAGCTGGTGGTGGTAGGTGGTACTGGTGGTGGTATGGTAGCTGGTGGTGGTAGTGGTGGTAGCTGGTGGTGGTAGTGATGGTAGCTGGTGGTGGTAGTGGTGGTAGCTGGTGGTGGTATGGTAGCTGGTGGTGGTAGTGATGGTAACTGGTGGTGGTAGTGATGGTAGCTGGTGGTGGTAGTGATGGTAGCTGGTGGTGGTAGTGATGGTAGCTGGTGGTGGTAATGTGGTAGCTGGTGGTGGTAGTGATGGTAGCTGGTGGTGGTAGTGATGGTAGCTGGTGGTGGTAGTGATGGTAGCTGGTGGTGGTGATGGTGGTGATGGTGGTGGTAGTGATGGTAGCTGGTGGTGGTAGTGATGGTAGCTGGTGGTGGTAGTGATGGTAGCTGGTGTTGGTAGGGATGGTAGCTGGTGGTGGTAGTGATGGTAGCTGGTGGTGGTAGTGATGGTAGCTGGTGCTGGTAGGGATGGTAGCTGGTGTTGGTAGTGATGGTAGCTGGTGGTGGTAGGGATGGTAGCTGGTGGTGGTAGTGATGGTAGCTGGTGTTGGTAGGGATGGTAGCTGGTGTTGGTAGGGGTGGTAGCTGGTGGTGGTAGGTGGTAGCTGGTGGTGGTAGTGTTGGTAGCTGGTGGTGGTAGCTGGTGGTGATAGTGGTGGTAGCTGGTGGTGGTAGTGATGGTAGCTGGTGGTGGTAGTGGTGGTAGCTGGTGGTGGTAGTGGTGGTAGCTGGTGGTGGTAGTGATGGTAGCTGGTGGTGGTAGTGATGGTAGCTGGTGGTGGTAGTGGTGGTAGCTGGTGGTGGTAGTGATGGTAGCTGGTGGTGGTAGTGATGGTAGCTGGTGGTGGTAGTGGTGGTAGCTGGTGGTGGTAGTGATGGTAGCTGGTGGTGGTAGTGATGGTAGCTGGTGGTGGTAGTGATGGTAGCTGGTGGTGGTAGTGATGGTAGCTGGTGGTGGTAGTGATGGTAGCTGGTGGTGGTAGTGATGGTAGCTGGTGGTGGTAGTGATGGTAGCTGGTGGTGGTAGTGATGGTAGCTGGTGGTGGTAGTGGTGGTAGTGGTGGTAGCTTGTGATGGTAGTGATGGTAGCTGGTGGTGGTAGTGGTGGTAGTGGTGGTAGCTGGTGGTGGTAGTGATGGTAGCTGGTGGTGGTAGTGGTGGTAGCTGGTGGTGGTAGTGATGGTAGCTGGTGGTGTTAGTGATGGTAGCTGGTGGTGGTAGTGATGGTAACTGGTGGTGGTAGTGATGGTAGCTGGTGGTGGTAGTGATGGTAGCTGGTGGTGGTAGGGATGGTAGCTGGTGGTGGTAGTGATGGTAGCTGGTGTTGGTAGGGATGGTAGCTGGTGTTGGTAGGGATGGTAGCTGGTGTTGGTAGGGATGGTAGCTGGTGTTGGTAGGGATGGTAGCTGGTGTTGGTAGTGATGGTAGCTGGTGGTGGTAGGGATGGTAGCTGGTGGTGGTAGTGATGGTAGCTGGTGTTGGTAGGGATGGTAGCTGGTGTTGGTAGGGATGGTAGCTGGTGGTGGTAGGTGTGTTATAGGGGGTGATATATATGTTATAGTATGTTATAGGTCTATTACGTCGAGGTATAGGTAGTTATAGCAGGTTACAGGGATAAGTCAGAGTAGGTCAAATAACAGACAGTTAAGGATAGAGGACAAGGACAGGGAGAGAGCCTTCAGCTTACCTCTCCACACCTAGCACTGCTGTCTTGCTAGAGTTAGAAAGTATTTCAGCTTTCTAACCTGAATAGTCAGGTCTTAGGTGATTAGCTAAGCTGTACACACCTTATACTGTGTTGTGGTAGCTGTAGTGGTTGTTGTGGTAGCTGTAGTGGTTGTTGTGGTAGCTGTAGTGGTTGTTGTGGTAGCTGTAGTGGTTGTTGTGGTAGCTGTAGTGGTTGTTGTGGTAGCTGTAGTGGTTGTTGTGGTGGTTGTGGTTGTTGTGGTAGCTGTAGTGGTTGTTGTGGTAGCTGTAGTGGTTGTTGTGGTAGTTGTGGTAGGTGTGGATATCCCAGGATAACGTAGGATAACCCAGGACATCCCAGGACAACCCAGGATAGCCCAGGATAACCCAGGAAAACCCAGGATAACCCAGGATAACCCAGGATAACCCAGGATAACGTAGGATAACCCAGGACAACCCAGGACAACCCAGGATAGCCCGGGATAACCCAGGATAACCCAGGATAACGTAGGATAACCTAAGACAACCTAGAATAACCCAGGACAAGCCAGGATAACCCAGAATAACCCAGGATAACGCAGGATAACCCAGGACAACCCAGGATAACCCAGGATAACCCAGGATAATGTAGGATAACCCAAGACTACACAGAATAACCCAGGACAACCCAGGATAACCCAGGATAACCCAGGATAACCCAGGATAACCCAGGATAACGTAGGATAACCCAAGACAACCAAGGATAACCCAGGACAAGCCAGGATAACCCAGAATAACCCAGGATAACGCAGGATAACCAAGGACAATCCAGGATAACCCAGGATAACCCAGGATAACGTAGGATAACCCAAGACAACCCAGGATAACCCAGGACAACCCAGGATAACCCAGGATAACCCAGGATAACGTAGGATAGCCCAGGATAACCCAGGATAACCCAGGATAACGTAGGATAACCCAAGACAACCCAGGATAACCCAGGATAACCCAGGATAACCCAGGATAACCCAGGATAACCCAGGACAACCCAGGATAACCCAGGATAACCCAGGATAACGTAGGATAACCCAAGACAACCCAGGATAACCCAGGACAACCCAGGATAACCCAGGATAACGTAGGATAACCCAGGCCAACCCAGGATAATCCAGGATAGCGTAGGATAACCCAGGACAACCCTGGATAACCAAAGACAACCCAGGATAACCCAAGACAACTCAGGATAACCCACGACAACCCAGGGTAACCCAGGATAACCCAGGATAACCCAGGATAAACCAGGATAATGTAGGATAACCCAAGACAACCCAGGATAATCCAGGACAACCCAGGATAACCCAGGATAACCCAGGATAACCCAGGATAACGTAGGATAACCCAAGACAACCCAGGATAACCCAGGACAAGCCAGGATAACCCAGAATAACCCAGGATAACGCAGGATAACCCAGGACAACCCAGGATAACCCAGGATAACCCAGGATAATGTAGGATAACCCAAGACAACCCAGGATAACCCAGGACAACCCAGGATAACCCAGGATAACGTAGGATATCCCAGGATAACCCAGGATAACCCAGGATAACCCAGGATAACGTAGGATAACCCAAGACAACCCAGGATAACCCAGGATAACCCAGAATAACCCAGGATAACGCTGGATAACCCAGGACAACCCAGGATAACCCAGGATAACCCAGGATAACGTAGGATAACCCAAGACAACCCAGGATAACCCAGGACAACCCAGGATAACCCAGGATAACGTAAGATAACCCAGGACAACCCAGGATAACCCAGGATAGCGTAGGATAACCCAGGACAACCCTGGATAACCCAAGACAACCCAGGATAACCCAAGACAACCCAGGATAACCCAGGACAACCCAGGATAACCCAGGATAACCCAGGATAACCCAGGATAACCCAGGATAACCCAGGACAACCCAGGATAACCCAGGATAACCCAGGACAACACAGGATAACCCAGGACAACTCTGGCTAACCCAAGACAACCCTGGATAACCCAAGACAACCCAGGATAACCCAAGACAACCCAAGATAACCCAGGACAACCCAGGATAACCCAGGATAACGTAGGATAGCCCAGCACAACCCTGGATAACCCAAGACAACCCTGGATAAACCAAGACAACCCAAGATAACCCAGGACAACCCAGGATAACCCAGGACAACACAGGATAACCCAGGACAACCCTGGCTAACCCAAGACAACCCTGGATAACCCAAGACAACCCAGGATAACCCAAGACAACCCAAGATAACCCAGGACAACCCAGGATAACCCAGGACAACACAGGATAACCCAGGACAACCCTGGATAACCCAAGACAACCCTGGATAACCCAAGACAACCCAGGATAACCCAAGACAACCCAGGATAACCCAGGACAACCCAGGGTAACCCAGGACAACACAGGATAACCCAGGACAACCCTGGATAACCCAAGACAACCCTGGATAACCCAAGACAACCCAGGATAACCCACGACAACCCAGGATAACCCAAGACAACCCAGGATAAACCAAGACAACCCAAGATAACCCAGGACAACCCTGGATAACCCAGGACAACACAGGATAACCCAGGACAACCCTGGCTAACCCAAGACAACCCTGGATAACCCAAGACAACCCAGGATAACCCAAGACAACCCAAGATAACCCAGGACAACCCAGGATAACCCAGGACAACACAGGATAACCCAGGACAACCCTGGCTAACCCAAGACAACCCTGGATAACCCAAGACAACCCAGGATAACCTAAGACAACCCAGGATAACCCAGGACAACCCAGGGTAACCCAGGACAACACAGGATAACCCAGGACAACCCTGGATAACCCAAGACAACCCTGGATAACCCAAGACAACCCAGGATAACCCAAGACAACCCAAGATAACCCAGGACAACCCAGGATAACCCAGGACAACACAGGATAACCCAGGACAACCCTGGCTAACCCAAGACAACCCTGGATAACCCAAGACAACCCAGGATAACCCAAGACAACCCAGGATAACCCAGGACAACCCAGGGTAACCCCGGACAACACAGGATAACCCAGGACAACCCTGGCTAACCCAAGACAACCCTGGATAACCCAAGACAACCCTGGCTAACCCAAGACAACCCTGGATAACCCAAGACAACCCAGGATAACCCAAGACAACCCAGGATAACCCAGGACAACCCAGGGTAACCCAGGACAACACAGGATAACCCATGACAACCCTGGCTAACCCAAGACAACCCTGGCTAACCCAAGACAACCCTGGCTAACCCAAGACAACCCTGGATAACCCAAGACAACCCAGGATAACCCAAGACAACCCAGGATAACCCAGGACAACCCAGGGTAACCCAGGACAACACAGGATAACCCAGGACAACCCTGGCTAACCCAAGACAACCCTGGCTAACCCAAGACAACCCTGGATAACCCAAGACAACCCTGGCTAACCCAAGACAACCCTGGATAACCCAAGACAACCCTGGCTAACCCAAGACAACCCTGGATAACCCAAGACAACCCAGGATAACCCAGGACAACCCAGGGTAACCCAGGACAACCCAGGATAACCCAGGACAACCCAGGGTAACCCAGGACAACACAGGATAACCCAGGACAACCCTGGCTAACCCAAGACAACCTTGGATAACCCAAGACAACCCTGGATAACCCAAGACAACCCTGGATAACCCAAGACAACCCTGGCTAACCCAAGACAACCCTGGCTTACCCAAGACAACCCTGGATAACCCAAGACAACCCTGGCTAACCCAAGACAACCCTGGCTTACCCAAGACAACCCTGGATAACCCAAGACAACCCTGGATAACCCAAGACAACCCAGGATAACCCATATTCATAAATATTTTTCTCCAGACTGAATACATCAACACCAGACTGAGGGACGGATTACCTCACACTCTACATCTTCCCTCGTTCTTCTCTGTATTGGACTGAAGAAACCACTGGGTGGCGATACGTTTCCTCAGGCCAGTAGGCCTTCTGTAGTGCTCCTTCCTGCTTAACATGGCCCAACAGGCCTGCTGTTACAGTGTTTCTTCCTGCCCACCATTGGCCAGTAGGCCTGCTGCAGTGCTCCTTCCTGCCCACCATTGGCCAGTAGGCCTTCAACAGTGCTCCTTCCTGCCCACCATTGGCCAGTAGGCCTGTTGCAGTGCTCCTTCCTGCCCACCATTGGCCAGTAGGCCTTCAACAGTGCTCCTTCCTGCCCACCATTGGCCAGTAGGCCTTCAACAGTGCTCCTTCCTGCCCACCATTGGCCAGTAGGCCTGTTGCAGTGCTCCTTCCTGCTTATATTCGTGTGTAATCAAGATTCCTCGCTGTCCTGTGTGTAGTGTTGCTGCTGCATCTTGCAACACACAAATTAATGGCCATGGCTGACTCACATTGCAAGACGCATCCTGCATATTGCACCAGCAACCCATAACCCATTGTTCTACCTCACCACCTGTATGGGCACACCTACCTCACCACCTGTATGGGCACACCTACTACACCACCTGTATGGGCACACCTACTACACCACCTGTATGGGCACACCTACTACACCACCTGTATGGGCACACCCACCTCACCACCTGTATGGGCACACCTACTACACCACTTGTATGGGCACACCTACTACACCACCTGTATGGGCACACCTACTACACCACCTGTATGGGCACACCTACTACACCACCTGTATGGGCACACCTACTACACCACCTGTATGGGCACACCTACTACACCACCTGTATGGGCACACCAGCTGTATTATATACACTCACATGTGTATTGTATATCTCTCAGCCTATATACACTGAAAGGTATATATATATATATATATATATATATATATATATATATATATATATATATATATATATATATATATATATATATATATATATATATATATATATATATATATATATATATATATATATATATACTTTCCTCATTTAGCGACGTACTCGTTTACCGACTAGCATGATACTATGTTCCTCGTTTAACGACGTGGTCTTAGGAACAACATTCCGTCGTTATTATTATTATTATTGTTATTATTATTATTATTATTAGCGCTAAACCAGTAGGGGTCACTCATCACCCACCAGCAGAAACTGGATTACATGTAAGAGAAACTCCAACACCCTAGACCAAGAGCATTTTTTCAACCTACATTCCAGTACCTTGTCAAAAAACCCAGATCCCACCAAAAAAATGTATTAAAATTTCTAGATGACCCGTGATTTTGGCCCGTGACTTTCCACTTCTCAAAATAATGGTGGTCTGAGATTACCATGGATCAGGTGCAGGGAAATGCTGACAGGAGAAAAATAGGCAGGAAAAAGGTGTACCCAGGAATGAAGGAGAATAGGGTGTGTGTGTGTGTGTGTGTTTAATTACCTATTTGTGGTTGCAGGGGTCGAGTCACAGCTCCTGTGTGTGTGTGAGGGAGAGAGAGAGACAGTGGGAGATTCTTGGTATGTGGGAGACAATGTCGGTTTCCTTCGTTACAAATTACACGGTCTGGATTATTTATGTTAGTTCACTGACACACACACACACACACACACACACACACACACACACACACACACACACACACACACACACACACCATCGGGAAATCGGCCTGACCACACTGGAGGACAGGAGGGTCAGGGGAGACATGATAACGACATATAAAATACTGCGTGGAATAGACAAGGTGGACAAAGACAGGATGTTCCAGGGAGGGGACACAGAAACAAGAGGCCACAATTGGAAGTTGAAGACACAAATGAGTCAGAGAGATAGTAGGAAGTATTTCTTCAGTCATAGAGTTGTAAGGCAGTGGAATAGCCTAGAAAATGACGTAGTGGAGGCAGGAACCATACACAGTTTTAAGACGAGGTTTGATAAAGCTCATGGAGCGGGGAGAGAGAGGGCCTAGTAGCAACCGGTGAAGAGGCGGGGCCAGGAGCTAGGACTCGACCCCTGCAACCACAAATAGGTGAGTACACCAGTAGTTTGGAACCCACACCTGGTCAAGCACGTCAAGAAATTAGAGAAAGTGCAAAGGTTTGCAACAAGACTAGTCCCAGAGCTCAGGGGAATGGCCTATGAAGAAAGGTTGAGGGAAATCGGCCTGAAGACTCTGGAGGACAGGAGGGTCAGAGGAGACATGATAACGACATACAATATACTGCTTGGAATAGATAAGGTGGACAGAGGCAGGATGTTCCAGAGATGGGACACAGCAACAAGGGGACACAGTTGGAAGCTGAAGACACAGATGAATCACAGGGATGTTAGGAAGTATTTCTTCAGCCACAGAGTTCTCAGGAAGTGGAATAGTTTGGGAAGTGATGTAGTGGAGGCAGGATCCATACATAGCTTTAAGAATAGGTATGATAAAGCTTGTGAAGCAGGAAGAGTGACCCAGTGAAGAGGCAGGGCCATGAGCTGTGAATCAACCCCTGCAACCACATATAGGTGAGCACACGCACAAACCCTAACGGGTTTTAACCGTCACAAGCGTCACATTCCGGCGTCACGGAGGCGCTGATCCGCTACGTCACTTCTCGGACGTGAGATTCTGTCAGTACTTCCGCCAGTAACGGAACTACCGTTTAACAGGAGCTGCGTTGCCTAGTACTCCGTTGATTAACAGGTAATTAAAATACCTGTTTCTTCGTGGACACCTGAGGTGGCAGGTGTTAAGTGACTAAAACCCAGGTACCTATTTACTGCTAGGTGAACAGTGGCAGCAGGTGTAAGGTGACTTGCCCATACGTCTCACCCTGCCCAGGATGCCACCCACAACACTCAACTAACACCCAGGTACCTATTTACTGCTAGGTGAACAGTGGCAGCAGGTGTAAGGTGACTTGCCCATACGTCTCACCCTGCCCAGGATGCCACCCACAACACTCAACTAACACCCAGGTACCTATTTACTGCTAGGTGAACAGTGACAGCAGGTGTAAGGTGACTTACCCATACGTCTCACCGTGCCCAGGATGCCACCCACAACACTCAACTAACACCCAGGTACCTATTTACTGCTAGGTGAACAGTGGCAGCAGGTGTAAGGTGACTTGCCCATACGTCTCACCCTGCCCAGGATGCCCCCCACAACACTCAACTAACACCCAGGTACCTATTTACTGCTAGGTGAACAGTGGCAGCAGGTGTAAGGTGACTTGCCCATACGTCTCACCCTGCCCAGGATGCCACCCACAACACTCAACTAACACCCAGGTACCTATTTACTGCTAGGTGAACAGTGGCAGCAGGTGTAAGGTGACTTGCCCATACGTCTCACCCTGCCCAGGATGCCCCCCACAACACTCAACTAACACCCAGGTACCTATTTACTGCTAGGTGAACAGTGGCAGCAGGTGTAAGGTGACTTGCCCATACGTCTCACCCTGCCCAGGATGCCACCCACAACACTCAACTAACACCCAGGTACCTATTTACTGCTAGGTGAACAGTGGCAGCAGGTGTAAGGTGACTTGCCCATACGTCTCACCCTGCCCAGGATGCCACCCACAACACTCAACTAACACCCAGGTACCTATTTACTGCTAGGTGAACAGTGGCAGCAGGTATAAGGTGACTTATCCATACGTCTCACCCTGCCCAGGATGCCACCCACAACACTCAACTAACACCCAGGTACCTATTTACTGCTAGGTGAACAGTGACAGCAGGTGTAAGGTGACTTGCCCATACGTCCCACCCTGCCCAGGATGCCCCCCACAACACTCAACTAACACCCAGGTACCTATTTACTGCTAGGTGAACAGTGACAGCAGGTGTAAGGTGACTTGCCCATACGTCTCACCCTGCCCAGGATGCCACCCACAACACTCAACTAACACCCAGGTACCTATTTACTGCTAGGTGAACAGTGGCAGCAGGTGTAAGGTGACTTGCCCATACGTCTCACCCTGCCCAGGATGCCACCCACAACACTCAACTAACACCCAGGTACCTATTTACTGCTAGGTGAACAGTGACAGCAGGTGTAAGGTGACTTACCCATACGTCTCACCCTGCCCAGGATGCCACCCACAACACTCAACTAACACCCAGGTACCTGCTGAATTAGGTACTGGTGTCTGACTAAGAGCGAGATAGCATTCCTGAGGTGTTATTAGAAGCTCGAAGCGTGATATAACGGCTAGGATAGTGGTAGTGGTGGTAGTGGTGGTAGTGGTGGTATTGGTGGTAGTGGTGGTAGTGGTGGTAACACCTTCCTGGCCCTTTGTGTCAGCTGTGACAGTATCAGTCACAAGTCACGACCCACTGTATCAGTCACACAAGTCACGACCCTCTGTATCAGACACACAAGTCACGACCCACTGTATCAGACACACAAGTCACGACCCACTGTATCAGACACACAAGTCACGACCCACTGTATCAGACACACAAGTCACGACCCTCTGTATCAGTCACACAAGTCACGACCCACTGTATCAGTCACACAAGTCACGACCCACTGTATCAGACACACAAGTCACGACCCACTGTATCAGACACACAAGTCACGACCCACTGTATCAGACACACAAGTCACGACCCTCTGTATCAGTCACACAAGTCACGACCCACTGTATCAGTCACACAAGTCACGACCCACTGTATCAGTCACACAAGTCACGACCCACTGTATCAGTCACACAAGTCACGACCCTCTGTATCAGTCACACAAGTCACGACCCTCTGTATCAGTCACACAAGTCACGACCCACTGTATCAGACACACAAGTCACGACCCACTGTATCAGTCACACAAGTCACGACCCGCTGTATCAGACACACAAGTCACGACCCACTGTATCAGACACACAAGTCACGACCCACTGTATCAGTCACACAAGTCACGACCCACTGTATCAGACACACAAGTCACGACCCACTGTATCAGACACACAAGTCACGACCCACTGTATCAGACACACAAGTCACGACCCTTTGTATCAGTCACACAAGTCACGACCCACTGTATCAGTCACACAAGTCACGACCCACTGTATCAGTCACACAAGTCACGACCCACTGTATCAGTCACACAAGTCACGGCCCACTGCATCAGTCACACAAGTCACGACCCACTGTATCAGTCACACAAGTCACGACCCACTGTATCAGTCACACAAGTCACGACCCACTGTATCAGTCACACAAGTCACGACCCACTGTATCAGTCACACAAGTCACGGCCCACTGCATCAGTCACACAAGTCACGACCCACTGTATCAGTCACACAAGTCACGACCCACTGTATCAGTTACACAAGTCACGACCCACTGTATCAGTCACACAAGTCACGACCCACTGTATCAGTCACACAAGTCACGACCCACTGTATCAGTCACGACCCACTGTATCAGTCACACAAGTCACGACCCACTGCATCAGTCACACAAGTCACGACCCACTGCATCAGTCACACAAGTCACGACCCACTGTATCAGTCACACAAGTCACGACCCACTATATCAGTCACACAAGTCACGACCCACTGTATCAGTCACACAAGTCACGACCCACTGTATCAGTCACACAAGTCACGACCCACTGTATCAGTCACACAAGTCACGACCCACTGCATCAGTCACACAAGTCACTACCCACTGTATCAGTCACACAAGTCACGACCCACTGTATCAGTCACACAAGTCACGACCCACTGCATCAGTCACACACGTCACTACCCACTGTATCAGTCACACAAGTCACGACCCACTGTATCAGTCACGCAAGTCACGACCCACTGTATCAGTCACACAAGTCACGACCCACTGTATCAGTCACACAAGTCACGACCCACTCCATCAGTCACACAAGTCACGACCCACTGTATCAGTCACACAAGTCACGACCCACTGTATCAGTCACACAGGTCACGACCCACTGGATCAGTCACACAAGTCACGACCCACTGTATCAGTCACACAAGTCACGACCCACTGTATCAGTAACACAAGTCACGACCCACTGTATCAGTCACACAAGTCACGACCCACTGTATCAGTCACACAAGTCACGACCCACTGTATCAGTCACACAAGTCACGACCCACTGTATCAGTCACACAAGTCACGACCCACTGTATCAGTCACACAAGTCACGACCCACTGTATCAGTCACACAAGTCACGACCCACTGTATCAGTCACACAAGTCACGACCCACTGCATCAGTCACACAAGTCACGACCCACTGTATCAGTCACACAAGTCACGACCCACTGCATCAGTCACACAAGTCACGACCCACTGTATCAGTCACACAAGTCACGACCCACTGTATCAGTCACACAAGTCACGACCCACTGTATCAGTCACACAAGTCACGACCCACTGTATCAGTCACACAAGTCACGACCCACTGTATCAGTCACACAAGTCACGACCCACTGTATCAGTCACACAAGTCACGACCCACTGTATCAGTCACACAAGTCACGACCCACTGCATCAGTCACACAAGTCACGACCCACTGCATCAGCCACACAAGTCACGACCCACTGTATCAGTCACACAAGTCACGACCCACTGTATCAGTCACACAAGTCACGGCCCACTGCATCAGTCACACAAGTCACGACCCACTGTATCAGTCACACAAGTCACGACCCACTGTATCAGTCACACAAGTCACGACCCACTGTATCAGTCACACAAGTCACGACCCACTGTATCAGTCACACAAGTCACGACCCACTGTATCAGTCACACAAGTCACGACCCACTGTATCAGTCACACAAGTCACGACCCACTGTATCAGTCACACAAGTCACGACCCACTGCATCAGTCACACAAGTCACGACCCACTGCATCAGTCACACAAGTCACGACCCACTGTATCAGTCACACAAGTCACGACCCACTGTATCAGTCACACAAGTCACGACCCACTGCATCAGTCACACAAGTCACGACCCACTGTATCAGTCACACAAGTCACGACCCACTGTATCAGTCACGCAAGTCACGACCCACTGTATCAGTCACACAAGTCACGACCCACTGTATCAGTCACACAAGTCACGACCCACTCCATCAGTCACACAAGTCACGACCCACTGTATCAGTCACACAAGTCACGACCCACTGTATCAGTCACACAAGTCACGACCCACTGTATCAGTCACAAAAGTCACGACTCACTGTATCAGTCACACAAGTCACGACCCACTGTATCAGTCACACAAGTCACGACCCACTATATCAGTCACACAAGTCACGACCCACTGTATCAGTCACACAAGTCACGACTCACTGTATCAGTCACACAAGTCACGACCCACTCCATCAGTCACACAAGTCACGACCCACTGTATCAGTCACACAAGTCAGTACCCACTGTATCAGTCACACAAGTCACGACCCACTGTATCAGTCACACAAGTCACGACTCACTGTATCAGTCACACAAGTCACGACCCACTGTATCAGTCACACAAGTCACGACCCACTGTATCAGTCACACAAGTCACGACCCACTGTATCAGCCACACAAGTCACGACCCACTGTATCAGTCACACAAGTCACGACCTACTGTATCAGCCACACAAGTCACGACCCACTGTATCAGTCACACAAGTCACGACCCACTGTATCAGTCACACAAGTCACGACCCACTGTATCAGTTACACAAGTCACGACCCAGTGTATCAGTCACACAAGCCACGACCCACTGTATCAGTCACACAAGTCACGACTGATTCACAGGACTGATTCAGTTTTATAATTATCCAAGTCACAGTTGTAGTTATTGATTCGTTGGCCTGACGCTTCTATTTTTTATATATGTAAATATTAATAATGAACGTGTCGGAGTTAGTGGAGACAAAATTGTTTTTTGGATTAGACGCGCTGTTGGAGTGTCATTGAGGTGGAATTTATCGGAAGTCTGGGGGAATGTGGTTAGCTGGACTTGAGTCCTGGAGGTGGGAAGTCCAGTACACACACACACACACACACACACACACACACACACACACACACACACACACACACACACACACACACACACACACACACACACACACACACACACACGGCTGGACACGCACTGGAACACTAAACAAATATGTATACAGTTGA
>NW_027195802.1:102500-105000 GCF_038502225.1 Cherax quadricarinatus
GGACTAGTCTTGTTGCAAACCTTTGCACTTTCTCTAGTTTCTTCACGTGCTTGGCTAGGTGTGGGTTCCAAACTGGTGCCGCATACTCCAATATGGGCCTAACGTACACGGTGTACAGGGTCCTGAATGATTCCTTATTAAGATGTCGGAATGCTGTTCTGAGGTTTGCTAGGCGCCCATATGCTGCAGCAGTTATTTGGTTGATGTGCGCTTCAGGAGATGTGCTCGGTGTTATACTCACCCCAAGATCTTTTTCCTTGAGTGATGTTTGTAGTCTCTGGCCCCCTAGACTGTACTCCGTCTGCGGCCTTCTTTGCCCTTCCCCAATCTTCATGACTTTGCACTTGGTGGGATTGAACTCCAGGAGCCAATTGCTGGACCAGGTCTGCAGCCTGTCCAGATCCCTTTGTAGTTCTGCCTGGTCTTCGATCGAGTGAATTCTTCTCATCAACTTCACGTCATCTGCAAACAGGGACACCTCAGAGTCTATTCCTTCCGTCATGTCGTTCACAAATACCAGAAACAGCACTGGTCCTAGGACTGACCCCTGCGGGACCCCGCTGGTCACAGGTGCCCACTCTGACACCTCGCCACGTACCATGACTCGCTGCTGTGTGTGTGTGTGTGTGTGTGTGTGTGTGTGTGTGTGTGTGTGTGTGTGTGTGTGTGTGTGTGTGAGTGTGTGTGTGTGTGTGAGTGTGTGTGAGTGTGTGTGTGTGTGTGTGTGTGTGTGTGTGTGTGTGTGTGTGTGTGTGTGTGTGTGTGTGTGTGTGTGTGTGTGTGTGTGTGTGTGTGAGTCCCATCATGTTAGTTATCAGAAATTATGCAATAGTTTAGTAGGCCTATGTAGTAGGCTTCTGGACTTTGCTATCAGTTAGAGGTCTTTGACTCGTCAGATATCTGTGTGTAGACTTTATCTGTGTCACACACACACACACACACACGGCTGAGAGGCAAGCAGGAGTTCCGGAGTGTGTACCTCGATCGAGACAGAACACAGGACGAAAGGAAGACAATGAAAGAGAGAGTTCAAAAACGAAAGGAGAAATGGGAGGAAATGAAAAAGGAGAGAAGAATAACCCAGGATCAAATGGAAGGACAAGCGCACCCCCCAGAAACACCTGCAGAAGGACTCCAGCCACGACACCCCCAAGGCAACTGAACAATCCAAACCAACCATCACACACCGATCCCTCTGTTTCCACCCCCCGCACCACAGTTACAGTATTAGAACAGAAGTTGAAGGTTTGGTACACAAATGCAGATGGATTAACGAATAAACATGAGGAATGGCAAGAAAGAATCAATGAGAAGTCCCCAGACATCATAGCAGTTACAGAAACAAAACTCATGGAGACAATAACAGATGAATTCTTCCCTCCAGGATACCAGATCATGAGGAAAGATAGAAGGGGCAGGGGGGAGGTGGGGTTGCTCTGCTCGTAAAAAAAACAGATGGAAATTTGAGATAATGGAAGGCATAGATGAGACGGGAGAAAGAGACTACATAGCAGGTACACTTCAGTCTGGGGAACACAAAGTGGTCATTGCAGTGATGTATAATCCACCACAGAACTGCAGGAGGCCAAGAGAGGAATATGAAGAGAGCAACAGAGCAATGGTGGACACACTTGCTGAGGTGGCAAGAAGAGCTCACTCCAGCAGAGCAAAGTTGCTGGTTATGGGGGATTTCAACCACAGGGAGATTGACTGGGAAAACCTGGAGCCACATGGGGGTCCCGAAACATGGAGAGCCAGGATGTTGGACGTGATGCTGGAAAACCTCAGGCACCAACATGTTAAGGACACTACCAGAGTGAGAGGGGAGGATGAACCAGCAAGATTGGACCTTGTGTTCACCCTGGGCAGCTCAGATATTGAGGACATCAAGTATGAGAGTCCCCTAGGAGCTAGCGACCACGTGGTTCTGTGCTTTGAATACATAGTAGAGCTGCAAGTGGAGAGAATAACAGGAGTTGAATGGGAAAAGCCTGACTATAAAAGAGGGGACTACATAGGGTTGAAGAACTTCCTGCGGGAGGTCCAGTGGGACAGAGAACTGGCAGGAAAGCCAGTAAATGAAATGATGGAATATGTAACAACAAAATGCAAGGAGGCAGTGGAAAGGTTTATTCCCAAGGGCAACAGTAACAACGGGAAGACCAGAACGAGCCCCTGGTTTACCCGACGGTGTAAGGAGGCAAAAACAAAGTGCAATAGAGAATGGAAAAAGTACAGAAGGCAGAGAACACACGAAAATAGGGAGATCAGTCGCAGAGCCAGGAATGAGTACGCACAGGTAAGGAGGGAGGCCCAGCGACAGTATGAAAATGACATAGCATCGAGAATCAAGACTGACCCGAAACTGTTGTATAGCCACATCAGGAGGAAGACAACAGTCAAAGACCAGGTGATCAGATTAAGGACAGAAGGTGGAGAACTCACAAGAAATGATCAGGAGGTATGTGAGGAGCTGAACAGGAGATTTAAGGAAGTTTTT
>NW_027195802.1:112500-133037 GCF_038502225.1 Cherax quadricarinatus
CAGCCTACCATAGTAGGCAGGGCACAGCCTACCATAGTAGGCAGGGCACAGCCTACCATTGTAGGCACAGCACAGCCTACCATAGTAGGCAGGGCACAGCCTACCACAGTAGGCAGGGCACAGAATACCATAGTAGGCAGGGCACAGCCTACGATAGTAGGCACAGCACAGCCTACCGTAATAGGCAGGGCACAGCCTACCATAGTAGGCACAGCACAGCCTACCATAGTAGGCACAGCGCAGCCTACCATAGTAGGCACATCACAGCCTACCATAGTAGGCACAGCACAGCCTACCATAGTAGGCACAACACAGCCTACCATAGTAGGCACAGCACAGCCTACCATAGTAGGCACAGCACAGCCTACCATAGTAGGCACAGCACAGCCTACCGTAATAGGCAGGGCACAGCCTACTACAGTAGGCACTGCACAGCCTACCGTAATAGACAGGACACAGCCTACTGTAGTAGGCAGGCCACAGCCTACCATAGTAGGCAGGACACAACTTACCCTATTAGGCAGGACACAGCCTACCATAATAGGCAGGACACAGCCTACCATAGTAGGCAGGACACAGCCTACCACAGTATATACACTGAGAGGTGTATATCTCAGTGTATATACACTGAGAGGTGTATATCTCAGTGTATATACACTGAGAGGTGTATATCTCAGTGTATATACACTGAGAGGTGTATATCTCAGTGTATATACACTGAAAGGTGTATATCTCAGTGTATATACACTGAGAGGTATATATCTCAGTGTATATACACTGAGAGGTGTATATCTCAGTGTATATACACTGAGAGGTGTATATCTCAGTGTATATACACTGAGAGGTGTATATCTCAGTGTATATACACTGAGAGGTATATATCTCAGTGTATATACACTGAGAGGTGTATATCTCAGTGTATATACACTGAGAGGTGTATATCTCAGTGTATATACACTGAGAGGTGTATATCTCAGTGTATATACACTGAGAGGTGTATATCTCAGTGTATATACACTGAGAGGTGTATATCTCAGTGTATATACACTGAGAGGTGTATATCTCAGTGTATATACACTGAGAGGTGTATATCTCAGTGTATATACACTGAGAGGTGTATATCTCAGTGTATATACACTGAGAGGTGTATACATTAACCTGGGAGGGTTAATAACCCCGGACAAGCCAGGTAGTGTGGCTTATTTCCATTGTGGTCCTTAGGTCCTCTTCCCCAGGATGCCACCCACAACAGTCAACTAACACCTAGGTATCTATTTACGGCTAGGTGAACAGTGGCAGCAGGTGTAAGGTGACTTGCCCATACGTCTCACCCTGCCCAGGATGCCACCCACAACACTCAACTAACTCCCAGGTACCTATTTACTGCTAGGTGAACAGTGGCAGCAGGTGTAAGGTGACTTGCCCATACGTCTCACCCTGCCCAGGATGCCACCCACAACACTCAACTAACACCCAGGTACCTATTTACTGCTAGGTGAACAGTGGCAGCAGGTGTAAGGTGACTTGCCCATACGTCTCACCCTGCCCAGGATGCCACCCACAACACTCAACTAACACCCAGGTACCTATTTACTGCTAGGTGAACAGTGGCAGCAGGTGTAAGGTGACTTGCCCATACGTCTCACCCTGCCCAGGATGCCACCCACAACACTCAACTAACACCCAGGTACCTATTTACTGCTAGGTGAACAGTGGCAGCAGGTGTAAGGTGACTTGCCCATACGTCTCACCCTGCCCAGGATGCCACCCACAACACTCAACTAACACCTAGGTACCTATTTACTTCCAGTTGAACAGTAACTCCAGATACAACGTGACTGGTCCAGACATCCCTCAGAAATTTAATCCATGTCCCCCTTATTTTGAACCACTACGCTCCTACGTGGCCAGTGACTACGCTCCTACGTGGCCAGTGACTACGCTCCTACGTGGCCAGTGACTACGCTCCTACGTGGCCAGTGACTACGCTCCTACGTGGCCAGTGACTACGCTCCTACGTGGCCAGTGACTACGCTCCTACGTGGCCAGTGACTACGCTCCTACGTGGCCAGTGACTACGCTCCTACGTGGCCAGTGACTACGCTCCTACGTGGCCAGTGACTACGCTCCTACGTGGCCAGTGACTACGCTCCTACGTGGCCAGTGACTACGCTCCTACGTGGCCAGTGACTACGCTCCTACGTGGCCAGTGACTACGCTCCTACGTGGCCAGAGAGTACGCTCGTACGTGGCCAGTGACTACGCTCCTACGTGGCCAGTGACTACGCTACTACGTGGCCAGTGTCTACGCTCCTACGTGGCCAGTGACTACGCTCCTACGTGGCCAGTGACTACGCTCCTACGTGGCCAGTGACTACGCTCCTACGTGGCCAGTGACTACGCTCCTACGTGGCCAGTGACTACGCTCCTACGTGGCCAGTGACTACGCTACTACGAGGCCAGAGTCTACGCTCCTACGTGGCCAGTGACTACGCTCCTACGTGGCCAGTGACTACGCTCCTACGTGGCCAGTGACTACGCTCCTACGTGGCCAGTGACTACGCTCCTACGTGGCCAGTGACTACGCTCCTACGTGGCCAGTGACTACGCCAGAATTCCTTCCGCGTGTATGAGAACCTACAACTCACAGGACACGAGAACTGTGGCGGTATTAGGAGTCTCTGAGGACCAGGAAGCGATGACTCTGGCGATGTCGTTCAGGACGTTGATCTTCGAGCAAGACAAAAGCCTCGAGAAAAATGGTCTGAGACCAAAGGTTTGGTGTCATTGGGGAATTTTCCTCAGGTGGACGTTTCTGTTGGGTTTACCGTTGTGTCGCCCAGCCGTGGGAAGTGGAGTAATTAGGTCCCCAAAGCACGTTTCTCCAACGGGAAACGTTGGGTGTTTACGACTCTGTGATTAAATGAGAAGGAAACTGCGGGTATTTATGAAAGAATCTGGGATGTAATATTATGTAAATGGCCATAGATGCGACGTCTCGCTCGCCAGGAGCATTGTCAAGGTGTTAAAAGCCTGACAAAACTCCTGGAGAGCGAAACGTTGCCACACTGTCACATTATTTACACGTGTCTACATAACATTCTGTAGCTTATTCTAGAGGCAAAATTAGGTACAAGACACAGGTACTAGACATAGGTGTAACACCTGTGTACCTTTATTTCACGATGTTTCGCCCACCAGTGACTCTAGGGACTCAATATTGACTTTGATCAAGACTGATCGACTGAACATATCGACTCCAGCCTCAGGGACTGATTACCTCAAACTTTTCCTCTCCGTCGTTCTCTCTACCGGACTGACAAAGTCAGTTTTGGGGAAAAAGTAGAAATTGAAGATACCAAAATGTGGCACTAGTGTCTTAATCATCAGTACTGAGTACCGAGGGTAAAAGGTGTTGACAGTCCGTCAGTAGTGATAGTAGGGGGTCAGTCCCTCTGTCTTGATAGTAGGGGATCAGTCCCTCTGTCTTGATAGTAGGGGGTCAGTCCCTCTGTCTTGATAGTAGGGGGTCAGTCCCTCTGTCTTGATAGTAGGGGGTCAGTCCCTCTGTCTTGATAGTAGGGGGTCAGTCCCTCTGTCTTGATAGTAGGGGGTCAGTCCCTCTGTCTTGATAGTAGGGGGTCAGTCCCTCTGTCTTGATAGTAGGTGGTCAGTCCCTCTGTCTTGATAGTAGGGGGTCAGTCCCTCTGTCTTGATAGTAGGTGGTCAGTCCCTCTGTCTTGATAGTAGGTGGTCAGTCCCTCTGTCTTGATAGTAGGGGGTCAGTCCCTCTGTCTTGATAGTACGGAGTCAGTCCCTCTGTCTTGATAGTAGGGGGTCAGTCCCTCTGTCTTGATAGTAGGGGGTCAGTCCCTCTGTCTTGATAGTAGGTGGTCAGTCCCTCTGTCTTGATAGTAGGTGGTCAGTCCCTCTGTCTTGATAGTAGGGGGTC
The DNA here is from genome assembly GCF_038502225.1 of Cherax quadricarinatus. NCBI lineage: Eukaryota > Metazoa > Arthropoda > Malacostraca > Decapoda > Parastacidae > Cherax > Cherax quadricarinatus. The sequence continues at coordinate 116,453 of NW_027195802.1, forward strand.
AGTCCCTCTGTCTTGATAGTAGGGGGTCAGTCCCTCTGTCTTGATAGTAGGTGGTCAGTCCCTCTGTCTTGATAGTAGGGGGTCAGTCCCTCTGTCTTGATAGTAGGGGGTCAGTCCCTCTGTCTTGATAGTAGGTGGTCAGTCCCTCTGTCTTGATAGTAGGTGGTCAGTCCCTCAGTCTTGATAGTAGGTGGTCAGTCCCTCTGTCTTGATAGTAGGTGGTCAGTCCCTCTGTCTTGATAGTAGGTGGTCAGTCCCTCAGTCTTGATAGTAGGTGGTCAGTCCCTCTGTCTTGATAGTAGGTGGTCAGTCCCTCTGTCTTGATAGTAGGTGGTCAGTCCCTCTGTCTTGATAGTAGGTGGTCAGTCCCTCAGTCTTGATAGTAGGTGGTCAGTCCCTCTGTCTTGATAGTAGGGGGTCAGTCTCTCTGTCTTGATAGTAGGTGGTCAGTCTCTCTGTCTTGATAGTAGGTGGTCAGTCCCTCTGTCTTGATAGTAGGGGGTCAGTCCCTCTGTCTTGATAGTAGGTGGTCAGTCCCTCTGTCTTGATAGTAGGTGGTCAGTCCCTCTGTCTTGATAGTAGGGGGTCAGTCTCTCTGTCTTGATAGTAGGTGATCAGTCCCTCAGTCTTGATAGTAGGTGGTCAGTCCCTCAGTCTTGATAGTAGGTGGTCAGTCCCTCTGTCTTGATAGTAGGTGGTCAGTCCCTCAGTCTTGATAGTAGGTGGTCAGTCCCTCTGTCTTGATAGTAGGTGGTCAGTCCCTCTGTCTTGATAGTAGGTGGTCAGTCCCTCTGTCTTGATAGTAGGTGGTCAGTCCCTCTGTCTTGATAGTAGGTGGTCAGTCCCTCAGTCTTGATAGTAGGTGGTCAGTCCCTCAGTCTTGATAGTAGGTGGTCAGTCCCTCAGTCTTGATAGTAGGTGGTCAGTCCCTCAGTCTTGATAGTAGGTGGTCAGTCCCTCAGTCATGATAGGAGGTGGCCAGTCCCTCAACTAACTCCCAGGTACCTATTTACTGCCAGGTGAACAGTGGCAGCAGGTGTAAGGTGACTTGCCCATACGTCTCACCCTGCCCAGGATGCCACCCACAACACTCAACTAACACCCAGTTACCTATTTACTGCTAGGTGAACAGTGGCAGCAGGTGTAAGGTGACTTACCCATACGTCTCACCCTGCCCAGGATGCCACCCACAACACTCAACTAACACCCAGTTACCTATTTACTGCTAGGTGAACAGTGGCAGCAGGTGTAAGGTGACTTACCCATACGTCTCACCCTGCCCAGGATGCCACCCACAACACTCAACTAACACCCAGTTACCTATTTACTGCTAGGTGAACAGTGGCAGCAGGTGTAAGGTGACTTACCCATACGTCTCACCCTGCCCAGGATGCCACCCACAACACTCAACTAACACCCAGTTACCTATTTACTGCTAGGTGAACAGTGGCAGCAGGTGTAAGGTGACTTACCCATACGTCTCACCCTGCCCAGGATGCCACCCACAACACTCAACTAACACCCAGGTACCTATTTACTGCTAGGCGAACAGTGGCAGCAGGTGTAAGGTGAATTGCCCATACGTCTCACCCTGCCCAGGATGCCACCCACAACACTCAACTAACACCCAGGTACCTATTTACTGCTAGGTGAACAGTGCCAGTAGGTGTAAGGTAATGTTACCATCTACTCACCCGGGAATTGAACCCGGGCCCTTTTGGTTATGATCCATACTCCTGACCTTCACTAAATACTAACAGACACATTCTACATAACTAGATACCTTCTCCTAACTAATCTATGCTTATAAAGGTAGTAATTAGAAGCTGTAAGGAAGCTTAATAAAGCTATGTACGTTATGACACGGAACCAGGAGCTATGACTCAACCCCTTCAACCACAACTAGGTGAGTACACACACAACACACACACACACACACACACACATACACACACACACACACACTCACACACACACACACACACACACACACACACACACACACACACACACACACACACACACACACACACACACACACACACACACACACACACACACACACACACACACACACACACACACACACACACACACATACACACACACAAGGGCAAGCACACACACAACTATTCTCAGAACCATACAACCTATCACACCATCTCAACACACACTACAATCCATACCCACAGCCTCCACCCAACACCGAGCTATAGAATCCCACAGTATGCCACCAGGTCTCCCACCCTCACAGGCCCCCCAAACCACACTGTTGGAAAGGAAACTGAAGGTATGGTACACAAACGCTGATGGAATAACAAATAAGTGGGAGGAGTGGCATGAAAGAGTCAGAGAAGCATCACCGGACATCATAGCTCTCACAGAAAATAAGCTTACAGGTATGATAACAGATGCCATCTTTCCAGCGGGATACCAAATCCTGAGGAAAGACAGAGGGAACAGAGGGGTGGAGGAGTGGCATTGCTGATCAAAAATCGCTGGAATTTTGATGAGCTGGAGAGAGGAGACAGCGGAGAAGAAAGTGATTACATAGCGGGAAGGCTTCACTCTGGTGGTCCCAAGGTGGTAATAGCAGTGATGTATAACCCACCACAGAACAGCAGGAGGCCAAGGCAAGAGTACGACGAGAGCAATAGAGCGATGGTTGACACACTGGCTGCAGTGGCCAGAAGAGCTCATGCATGCAGGGCAAAGCTCCTGATCATGGGTGACTTTAACCACAAGGAGATCGACTGGGAGAACTTGGACCCACATGGGGGCCAAGATACATGGAGGGCTAAGATTATGGAGGTGGTACTGGAAAACTTCATGTACCAACACGTAAGGGACACTACAAGAGAGAGAGGAGAGGATGAACCAGCAAGACTGGACTTAGTATTCACCTTGAGTAGTGCAGATATCGAGGACATCACATATGAAAGACCCCTTGCGGCCAGTGACCATGTGGTTTTAAGCTTCGAATACACGGTAGAGCTACAAGTGGAGGGGGAAGCAGGAAGGCCAGGACGAGTGAAGCCAAACTACAAGAAAGGGGACTACACAGGAATGAGGAACTTCCTGAACGGGGTTCAGTGGGACAGAGAACTGGCAGGGAAGCCAGTTAATGAGATGATGGAATATGTAGCAACAAAATGCAAGGAGGCTGAGGAGAGGTTTGTACCCAAGGGTAACAGGAATAATGAAAAAGCCAGAATGAGCCCATGGTTTACCCAAAGGTGCAGGGAGGCAAAAACCAAGTGTGCTAGGGAATGGAAGAAATATAGAAGGCAAAGGACCCAGGAGAATAAGGAGAGAAGTCGTAGAGCCAGAAACGAATATGCACAGATAAGAAGGGAGGCCCAAAGACAATATGAAAATGACATAGCAGCGAAAGCCAAATCTGACCCGAAACTGTTGTACAGCCACATCAGGAGGAAAACAACAGTCAAGGACCAGGTAATCAGGCTAAGGAAGGAAGGAGGAGAGACAACAAGAAATGACCGTGAAGTATGTGAAGAACTCAACAAGAGATTCAAAGAAGTGTTCACAGAGGAGACAGAAGGGGCTCCAGAAAGACGGAGAGGTGGGGCACACCACCAAGTGCTGGACACAGTGCACACAACCGAGGAAGAAGTGAAGAGGCTTCTGAGTGAGCTAGATACCTCAAAGGCAATGGAGCCAGATAACATCTCCCCATGGGTATTGAGAGAGGGAGCAGAGGTGCTATGTGTACCCCTAACAACAATATTCAATACATCTATCGAAACAGGGAGATTGCCTGAGGCATGGAAGACAGCAAATGTAGTCCCAATCTTTAAAAAAGGAGACAGACATGAAGCATTAAACTACAGACCAGTGTCACTGACATGTATAGTATGCAAAATCATGGAGAAGATTATCAGGAGAAGAGTGGTGGAACATCTAGAAAGGAATGATCTCATCAACAGCAGCCAACATGGTTTCAGGGACGGGAAATCCTGTGTCACAAACCTACTGGAGTTCTATGACATGGTGACAGCAGTAAGACAAGAGAGAGAGGGGTGGGTGGATTGCATTTTCTTGGACTGCAAGAAGGCGTTTGACACAGTTCCACACAAGAGATTGGTGCAAAAACTGGAGGACCAAGCAGGGATAACAGGGAAGGCACTACAATGGATCAGGGAATACTTGTCAGGAAGACAACAGCGAGTCATGGTACGTGGCGAGGTCCCGCAGGGGTCAGTCCTAGGACCAGTGCTGTTTCTGGCATTTGTGAACGACATGACAGAAGGAATAGACTTTGAGGTGTCCCTGTTTGCAGATGACGTGAAGTTGATGAGAAGAATTCACTCGATCGAAGACCAGGCAGAACTACAAAGGGATCTGGACAGGCTGCAGACCTGGTCCAGCAATTGGCTCCTGGAGTTCAATCCCACCAAGTGCAAAGTAATGAAGATTGGGGAAGGGCAAAGAAGACCGCAGACGGAGTACAGTCTAGGGGGGCCAGAGACTACAAACCTCACTCAAGGAAAAAGATCTTGGGGTGAGTATAACACCGAGCACATCTCCTGAAGCGCACATCAACCAAATAACTGCTGCAGCATATGGGCGCCTAGCAAACCTCAGAACAGCATTCCGACATCTTAATAAGGAATCATTCAGGACCCTGTACACCGTGTACGTTAGGCCCATATTGGAGTATGCGGCACCAGTTTGGAACCCACACCTAGCCAAGCACGTGAAGAAACTAGAGAAAGTGCAAAGGTTTGCAACAAGACTAGTCCCAGAGCTAAGAGGTATGTCCTACGAGGAGAGGTTAAGGGAAATCAACCTGACGACACTGGAGGACAGGAGAGATAGGGGGGACATGATAACGGCATACAAAATACTGAGAGGAATTGACAAGGTGGACAAAGACAGGATGTTCCAGAGATTGGACACAGTAACAAGGGGACACAGTTGGAAGTTGAAGACACAGATGAATCACAGGGATGTTAGGAAGTATTTCTTCAGCCACAGAGTAGTCAGTAAGTGGAATAGTTTGGGAAGCGATGTAGTGGAGGCAGGATCCATACATAGCTTTAAGCAGAGGTATGATAAAGCTCACGGTTCAGGGAGAGTGACCTAGTAGCGATCAGTGAAGAGGCGGGGCCAGGAGCTCGGACTCGACCCCCGCAACCTCAACTAGGTGAGTACAACTAGGTGAGTACAACTAGGTGAGTACAACTAGGTGAGTACAACTAGGTGAGTACACACACAACGATTTCCTCTCAAGGTGCTACCTGACCCTCCAGTCTTCTTACTGGAGGTTCCAGTAAGAAGACTGGAGGCTCCAGTAAGAAGACCGGAAGCTCCAGTAAGAGGAGACTGGAGGTTCCAGTAAGAAGACTGGAGGCTCCAGTAAGAAGACCGGAAGCTCCAGTAAGAAGACTGGAGGCTCCAGTAAGGAGACTGGAGGCTCCAGTAAGAAGACCGGAAGCTCCAGTAAGAAGACTGGAGGCTCCAGTAAGGAGACTGGAGGCTCCAGTAAGAAGACCGGAAGCTCCAGTAAGAAGACTGGAGGCTCCAGTAAGAAGACCGGAAGCTCCAGAAAAAAAACTGGAGGCTCCAGTAAGGAGACTGGAGGCTCCAGTAAGAAGACTGGAGGCTCCAGTAAGAAGACCGGAAGCTCCAGTAAGAAGACTGGAGGCTCCAGTAAGGAGACTGGAGATTCCAGTAAGAAGACTGGAGGCTCCAGTAAGAAGACCGGAAGCTCCAGTAAGAAGACTGGAGGCTCCAGTAAGGAGACTGGAGGCTCCAGTAAGAAGACTGGAGGTTCCAGTAAGAAGACTGGAGGCTCCAGTAAGAAGACCGGAAGCTCCAGTAAGAAGACTGGAGGCTCCAGTAAGGAGACTGGAGGCTCCAGTAAGAAGACCGGAAGCTCCAGTAAGAAGACTGGAGGCTCCAGTAAGAAGACCGGAAGCTCCAGTAAGAAGACTGGAGGCTCCAGTAAGAAGACCGGAAGCTCCAGTAAGAAGACTGGAGGCTCCAGTAAGGAGACTGGAGGCTCCAGTAAGAAGGAAGGCGGAGTAAACAGAAGGGGAGGGTTACTGCCCTAGGGAACACCTGGATAACAGTACAACTTAGATGTTAGCCACAGGTGGCGCATCTTGCCACCCACACACTCTTATAGCAGGGTTATATAGTGTTATTGTCAGGGTTATATAGTGTTATTGTCAGGGTTATGTAGTGTTATTGTCAGGGTTATGTAGTGTTATTGTCAGGGTTATATAGTGTTATTGTCAGGGTTATGTAGTGTTATTGTCAGGGTTATATAGTGTTATTGTCAGGGTTATATAGTGTTATTGTCAGGGTTATGTAGTGTTATTGTCAGGGTTATGTAGTGCTATTGTCAGGGTTATATAGTGTTATTGTCAGGGTTATATAGTGTTATTGTCAGGGTTATGTAGTGTTATTGTCAGGGTTATGTAGTGCTATTGTCAGGGTTATATAGTGTTATTGTCAGGGTTATATAGTGTTATTGTCAGGGTTATATAGTGTTATTGTCAGGGTTATATAGTGTTATTGTCAGGGTTATATAGTGTTATTGTCAGGGTTATATAGTGTTATTGTCAGGGTTATATAGTGTTATTGTCAGGGTTATATTGCCAGGATTATGTAGCCAGGGTTATATAGCCAGGGTTATATAGCCAGGGTTATATAGCCAGGGTTATATAGCCAGGGTTATATTGCCAGGTTTATATAGCCAGGGTTATATTGCCAGGATTATGTAGCCAGGGTTATATAGCCAGGGTTATATAGCCAGGGTTATATAGCCAGGGTTATATTGCCAGGATTATGTAGCCAGGGTTATATAGCCAGGGTTATATAGCCAGGGTTATATAGCCAGGGTTATATTGCCAGGATTATGTAGCCAGGGTTATATAGCCAGGGTTATATAGCCAGGGTTATATATCCAGGGTTATATAGCCAGGGTTATATAGCCAGGGTTATATAGCCGGAGTTATATAGCCAGGGTTATATTGCCAGGTTTATATAGCCAGGGTTATATAGCCAGTGTTATATAGCCAGGGTTATATAGCCAGGGTTATATAGCCAGGGTTATATAGCCAGGGTTATATAGCCAGGGTTATATAGCCAGGGTTATATAGCCGGAGTTATATAGCCAGGATTATATAGCCAGGGTTATATATCCAGGGTTATATAGCCAGGGTTACGAAGCCAGGGTTGCATAGCCAGGGTTATATAGCCAGGGTTATATAGCCAGAGTTATATAGCCAGGGTTATATAGCCATGGTTATATAGCCAGAATTATATAGCCATGGTTATATATCCTGGGTTATATAGCCAGGGTTATATAGCCAAGGTTATATAGCCATGGATATATATCGAGGGTTATATAACCAGGGTTATATAGCCAGGGTTATGTAGCCAGGGTTATATAGCCAGGGTTATATAGCCAGGGATATATATCAAGGGTTATATAGCCAGGGTTATATGGCCAGGGTTACATAGCCAGGGTTATATAGCCAGGGATATATATCGAGGGTTATATAGCCAAGGTTATATAGCCAGGGTTATATAACCAGGGATATATAGCCAAGGTTATATAGCCAGGGTTATATAACCAGGGATATATAGCCAAGGTTATATAGCCAGGGTTATATAACCAGGGATATATAGCCAAGGTTATATAGCCAGGGTTATATGGCCAGGGTTACATAGCCAGGGTTATATAGCCAGGGATATATATCGAGGGTTATATAGCCAAGGTTATATAGCCAGGGTTATATAACCAGGGATATATAGCCAAGGTTATATAGCCAGGGTTATATGGCCAGGGTTAGGAAGAAGGGAGGGCGCCCTATAATATGTGACATTTCACCAAGGAGATGAGTTGGAAATAAATGGTTGTCCAGGACAATTGGTGTCACTTGCTGCTGGACAAACACTATACGAACATTTCAGTACCATTTATAGACAACTGGGACCTTTTCTGTGGCAGAAATGACACGTATGTCAAGGATAGGGATTCACATATCTAGGGCAGGTGTGGGGGCACTAGCCAGTGCATTGGAGGGAGCTATTAGGGCATTAAACTAGAAATAGTGGTAGGGGTTTTTGAAGGAAGATAATGAATTATGATACAGTGTAAGTAGGTAGGATGAATTCTGTGCAGTGATGTTGATAGTTTTGGGGAAACTAGTTATAGGAAGAATGAGGTAGAATTATTGGTGAATATTGGAAAACCAGTAGCAGTAGGTGATAAAGATAGTAGGGAAGATTGATGAGTTGAGATTAGTTGCAAGTGTTGTAACATTGATGTATTTGCCTTAACTGAGACCTAGTTTGATAGGAAGAATCGTGACATGGCTGCTGAATGTCTCATTCAGAGTCTGCCTGGGTAGAATTTTTGGAATGGCTTGAAAAATTACTTTTAGACGTAATATACCGTCCCCCAAACTTGGATAGGGACGAAGGAAGACTACTGTGGGAGGTAATTATTAGGGCCACAAGGCACGAAAACAGCAATTGAAGTAGATTTTAACTTGACTCAAATAGATTAGAATTCATTGATTGGGAATCTTGTGAAGCAGATTATGACAGAACCAACGAGGGAAAATAACCTGCTTGACTTGGTTCTGCCTAACAAGGATAACCTTGCAGATGAATGGTTCAGAGAACCGGTAAGTTGGTAAATTAGACACATGTGCAACACTTGGGTATATTTAATGAGGAAACGTTTCGCCACACAGTGGTTTCATCAGTCCATACAAAGGAGAATGTTGAAGAACAGGAGGAGTTCGAAGTAATCAGTCCCTCAGCCATGAGTTGATGTGGTCAGTCCATCAATCATGAAAAGTATACAGCATATATGTGGAGAAGTAGCTTATATACTGTCGGCAGGTGAGGTACAACAGTCGTAGGTGGTATTATATTTGACCAATGTGGAAGTAGGTCGTGCCCAAGGGTAGGTCATGCCCAAGGGTAAGTTATGCCCAAGGGTAAGTTATGCCAAAGGGTAAGTTATGCCCAAGGGTAAGTTATGCCCAAGGGTAAGTTATGCCCAAGGGTTAGCTAGTGACGAATTCCCTGTATTAGATATCTTTCTAAACATCTAACCCTGAAGGTATCTTCCTAAATATCTAATTTGAGAGATATCTTTCTAAACATCTAAGTTTAAAGATACCTTATAAAGAAAGTTGTTTTGTACACTAATATGAAAACCTTCCAGGGTCACCTAGGTGACCTTTCACCTGGACCAGTTCAAGGGGCACCTACCTAAGATGGTCACCTAATTAACCATTGGGAATATGATGTTAGTCTTCACCTGAGTACTGTTGGTGGTTGTTGGTGGTTGTTGGTGGTTGTTGGTGGTTGTTGGTGGTTGTTGGTGGTTGTTGGTGGTTGTTTGTGGTTGTTGGTGGTTGTTGGTGGTTGTGGGTGGTTGTTAGTGGTTGTTAGTGATGTTGGTGGTTGTTGGTGGTTGTTGGTGGTTATTAGTGGTTGTCAGTGGTTGTTAGTGGTTGTTAGTGGTTGTTAGTGGTTGTTAGTGGTTGTTGGTGGTTGTTAGTGATTGTGGGTGGTTGTTAGTGGTTGTTAGTGGTTGTTAGTGGTTGTTGGTGGTTGTTGTCGGTTGTTGGTGGTTGTTGGTAGTTGTTAGTGGTTGTTAGTGGTTGTTAGTGGTTGTTAGTGGTTGTTAGTGGTTGTTGGTGGTTGTTAGTGATTGTGGGTGGTTGTTAGTGGTTGTTAGTGGTTGTTAGTGGTTGTTGGTGGTTGTTAGTGATTGTGGGTGGTTGTTAGCGGTTGTTAGTGGTTGTTAGTGATTGTGGGTGGTTGTTAGCGGTTGTTAGTGGTTGTTAGTGGTTGTTAGTGGTTGTTAGTGGTTGTTGGTGGTTGTTAGTGATTGTGGGTGGTTGTTAGCGGTTGTTGGTGGTTGTTAGTGATTGTGGGTGGTTGTCAGTGGTTGTTAGTGGTTGTTAGTGGTTGTTAGTGGTTGTTAGTGGTTGTTGGTGGTTGTTAGTGATTGTGGGTGGTTGTTAGCGGTTGTTAGTGGTTGTTAGTGGTTGGCGGTTGTTGGTGGTTGTTGTCGGTTGTTGGTGGTTGTTGGTAGTTGTTAGTGGTTGTTAGTGGTTGTTGGTGGTTGTTAGTGGTTGTTCGTGGTTGTTCGTGGTTGTCAGTGGTTGTTAGTGGTTGTTAGTGGTTGTCAGTGGTTGTTAGTGATTGTTAGTGGTTGTTAGTGGTTGTTAGTGGTTGTTAGTGGTTGTCAGTGGTTGTTAGTGGTTGTTAGTGGTTGTTAGTGGTTGTTAGTGGTTGTTAGTGGTTGTTAGTGGTTGTTAGTGATTGTTAGTGGTTGTTAGTGGTTGTTAGTGGTTGTTAGTGGTTGTTAGTGGTTGTTAGTGGTTGTTAGTGGTTGGTGGTTGTTGGTGGTTGTTGTCGGTTGTTGGTGGTTGTTGGTAGTTGTTAGTGGTAGTTGGTGGTTGTTAGTGGTTGTTCGTGGTTGTTCGTGGTTGTCAGTGGTTGTTAGTGGTTGTTAGTGGTTGTTAGTGGTTGTTAGTGGTTGTTAGTGGTTGTCAGTGGTTGTTAGTGGTTGTTAGTGGTTGTTAGTGGTTGTCAGTGGTTGTTAGTGGTTGTTAGTGGTTGTTAGTGGTTGTTAGTGGTTGTTAGTGGTTGTCAGTGGTTGTTAGTGGTTGTTGGTGGTTGTTAGTGATTGTGGGTGGTTGTTAGCGGTTGTTAGTGGTTGTTGGTGGTTGTTAGTGATTGTTAGTGGTTGGTGGTTGTTGGTGGTTGTTGTCGGTTGTTGGTGGTTGTTGGTAGTTGTTAGTGGTTGTTAGTGGTTGTTAGTGGTTGTTCGTGGTTGTTCGTGGTTGTCAGTGGTTGTTAGTGGTTGTTAGTGGTTGTTAGTGGTTGTTAGTGGTTGTTCGTGGTTTTCAGTGGTTGTTAGTGGTTGTTAGTGGTTGTTAGTGGTTGTTGGTGGTTGTTGGTGGTTGTTAGTGATTGTGGTTGGTTGTTAGTGGTTGGTGGTTGTTGGTGGTTGGTGGTTGTTGGTGGTTGTTAATGGTTGTTAGTGGTTGGTGGTTGTTAGTGGTTGTTCGTGGTTGTTGGTGGTTGTTAGTGGTTGTTAGTGGTTGTTGGTTGTTGGTGGTTGGTGGTTGTTGGTGGTTGTTAGTGGTTGTTAGTGGTTGTTGGTGGTTGTTCGTGGTTGTTATTATCTGGAATACGGTCTACATCCCAGAAAACACACACACACACAACACACAACACACACACACACACACACACACACACACACACACACACACACACACACACACACACACACACACACACACACACACACACACACACACACACACACACACACACACACACACACACACACACACACACACACACACACACACACACACACATCACAACAAGAAGTATCGAGCCTACACAACTTCAAGACTGGTAATATGTCACATCAGCCACATCAGACATGCAGCCACAGTCTTAAGGTGTGGCTGAATACATTACGCAGCTACAGGGAGAGGTATGCAGAATACCAACACCAACAGCAAGCTTGTCATGCATACCTGCCCTCTTGCAACACCATGACGTTACTGTGCAAGGTGCACCTTGCATTGCAATGGTCTTAGTGGGTGGTAAAGGGAAGTAGAAGGGTAGACAGTGCCTTTCCTGGGAGGTACTTCCCTCCTGGGAGGTACTTCCCTCCTGGGACGTACTTCCCTGCAAGGAGGTACTTCCCTCCTGGGAGGTACTTCTCTCCTGTGAGGTACTTCCCTCCTGGGAAGTAATTCCCTCCTGTGAGGTACTTCCCTCCTGGGTGGTACTTCCCTCCAGGGAGGTACTTCCCTCCTGGGAAGCACTTCCCTCCTGGGAAGCACTTCCCTCCTGGGAAGTACTTCCCTCCTGGGAGGTACTTCCCTCCTGGGTGGTACTTCCCTCCTGGGAAGTACTCCCCTCCTGGGAGGTACTTCCCTCCTGGGTGGTACTTCCCTCCTCGGAGGTACTTCCCTCCTGAGAAGTACTTCCCTCCTGGGAAGTACTTCCCTCCTGGGTGGTACTTCCCTCCTGAGAAGTACTTCCCTCCTGGGTGGTACTTCCCTCCTGGGAAGTACTTCCCTCCTGGGAGGTACTTCCCTCCTGGGTGGTACTTCCCTCCTGGGAAGTACTTCCCTCCTGGGAGGTACTTCCCTCCTGGGTGGTACTTCTCTCCTGGGAAGTACTTCCCTCCTCGGAGGTACTTCCCTCCTGAGAAGTACTTCCCTCCTGGGAGGTACTTCCCTCCTGGGAGATACTTCCCTCCTGGGAAGTACTTCCCTCCTGGGAAGTACTTCCCTCCTGGGTGGTACTTCCCTCCTGGGTGGTACTTCCCTCCTGGGTGGTACTTCCCTCCTGGGTGGTACTTCCCTGCTGGGAGGTACTTCCCTCCTTTGTGGTACTTCCCTCCTGGGAGTTACTTCTCTCCTGGGAGATACTTCCCTCCAGGGAGGTACTTCCCTCCTGGGAAGTACTTCCCTCCTGGGAGGTACTTCCCTCCTGGGAGGTACTTCCCTCCTGGGAGGTACTTCCCTTCTGGGAGGTACTTCCCTCCTGGGTGGTACTTCCCTCCTGGGAGGTACTTCCCTCCTGGGAGGTACTTCCCTCCTGGGAGGTACTTCCCTCCTGGGTGGTACTTCCCTCCTGGGAGGTACTTCCCTTCTGGGAGGTACTTCCCTCCTGGGTGGTACTTCCCTCCTGGGAAGTACTTCCCTCCTGGGAAGTACTTCCCTCCTGGGAAGTACTTCCCTCCTGGGTGGTACTTCCCTCCTGGGAGGTACTTCCCTCCTGGGAGGTACTTCCCTCCTGGGAGGTACTTCCCTTCTGGGAGGTACTTCCCTCCTGGGTGGTACTTCCCTCCTGGGAGGTACTTCCCTCCTGGGAGGTACTTCCCTCCTGGGAGGTACTTGCCTCCTGGGTGGTACTTCCCTCCTGGGAGGTACTTCCCTTCTGGGAGGTACTTCCCTCCTGGGTGGTACTTCCCTCCTGGGAAGTACTTCCCTCCTGTGTGGTACTTCCCTCCTGGGAGGTACTTCCCTCCTGGGAGGTACTTCCCTGCTGGGAGGTACTTCCCTTCTGGGTGGTACTTCCCTCCTGGGAGGTACTTCCCTCCTGGGAGGTACTTCCCTGCTGGGAGGTACTTCCCTCCTGGGTGGTACTTCCCTCCTGGGTGGTACTTCCCTCCTGGGAAGTACTTCCCTCCTGGGAGGTACTTCCCTGCTGGGAGGTACTTCCCTCCTGGGTGGTACTTTCCTCCTGGGAGGTACTTCCCTCCTGGGTGGTACTTCCCTCCTGGGAGGTACTTCCCTCCTGGGAGGTACTTCCCTGCTGGGAGGTACTTCCCTGCTGGGAGGTACTTCCCTCCTGGGTGGTACTTCCCTCCTGGGAGGTACTTCCCTCCTGGGAGGTACTTCCCTGCTGGGAGGTACTTCCCTCCTGGGTGGTACTTCCCTCCTGGGAGGTACTTCCCTTCTGGGAGGTACTTCCCTCCTGGGAGGTACTTCCCTTTTGGGAGGTACTTCCCTCCTGGGTGGTACTTCCCTCCTGGGAGGTACTTCCCTTCTGGGAGGTACTTCCCTCCTGGGTGGTACTTCCCTCCTGGGAAGTACTTCCCTCCTGGGAAGTACTTCCCTCCTGGGAGGTACTTCCCTCCTGGGAGATACTTCCCTCCTGGGAAGTACTTCCCTCCTGGGAAGTACTTCCCTCCTGGGTGGTACTTCCCTCCTGGGAAGTACTTCCCTCCTGGGAACTACTTCCCTCCTGGGTGGTACTTCCCTCTTGGGTGGTACTTCCCTCCTGGGAAGTACTTCCCTCCTGGGAACTACTTCCCTTCTGGGTGGTACATTCCTCGTGGGAAGTACTTCCCTCCTGGGTGGTACTTCCCTGCTGGGAGGTACTTCCCTCCTGGGTGGTCCTTCCCTCCTGGGTGGTACTTCCCTCCTGAGAAGTACTTCCCTCCTGGGTGGTACTTCCCTCTGGGAAGTACTTCCCTCCTGGGAGGTACTTCCCTGCTGGGAGGTACTTCCCTGCTGGGAGGTACTTCCCTCCTGGGAGGTACTTCCCTCCTGGGTGGTACTTCCCTCCTGGGAGGTACTTCCCTTCTGGGCAGTACTTCCCTCCTGGGAGGTACTTGTATTACAACCCATGAGTCCAAATGGCCTGTTATCCTGGGTGTAAAGGGAGCAAAATAAACACAGCAGAAAGGTTTTGACTTATATTATCCTTCACCAATTTAGAACAGAAGTATGTACACTATATACACTATGTACAACAATAGGTATTAGTGCACTCCACGGTAAGCAAGGCAGAATAGAAGCCACTAGAGAGCAGACCGTGCTTCAACCAGCTCTAGAATGGGAATGACAAGGGCAGACAGGAGAGTGGTGCCCACATCACTTCTACGATTGCCAAAACCATCTTCTCATTGGCTGGAACTTGGGTACTGGTTGAACGACGGGGCCCCATCGTGAACCCTCAGTCACCTGGTTCGCTGGTTCGGGGAGATAGCCTGTGAATGAGGGTGTGTACATGCGCCGAATAAAGGTTACGTACTCTTTGCATGCCACATCCCCACCCCGAGAAGGCTCAGGATTAGGCTGCCACCTCCCAGTGGTAACCGTGCCGCCATGGCACAAAATAATGGGACCGCCTTTCCTCTCCACCATCCAACTCTTAGATAGAGCTCAGCTTTTCTCGTGTCAAAAAGCCAAACCCTAAACTCAGAGTGAGACAGCAGTCAGTCAGGCTAGCATAGGTCCAAGATACAGGCGGACGGTAGCCCGCATCCCCTCACTAAAAAAAAAAAAAACCCACACCAGGGGATAAAAAAAAAAGAGCTTGGAAGGGGTTACCACAAGTAACCTAACACATCCTAACCTAATATATAATTATTATAAATAATATTGTTAGACTCTTGATAAAGAGTCTGCCAACATATTTTCTTTGCGGCAATATGTACAATTCTCAGAAAATATGGTTGCAGTCTTAGGGTCCAGCGCATGAGCCTTGTGTTGTGGTTCTTCATGGTTTGGAGATATACTAGAGGATTGTGATCACTGTAGACTGTGACCACCTGCGATGTTTGTCTCACGTATACATCAAAGTGCTTCAAAGCCAGTACCAGCGCCAGGGCTTCTTTTTCAATGGTAGAGTAAGCCCTCTGATGCTGCTGGAACTTGGCCGAGAAGAAGGCTACAGGCTGCAACTCCTCGTTCCCGTCTTGCAATAGTACTGCCCCAACCCCAGACTCACAAGCATCAACCTGTAATGAGAAAGGTTTGGGGAAGTCTGGAGACAAAAGAATGGTTGCAGTACACAATATTCTTTTTGCTTTATCAAAAGCACCTTGACACACTGGGGTCCAATTAAAGGGAACCTCGTAACTGGTAAGAGAGGTAAGAGGGGCTACAATGTCTGAAAAATTCTTACAGAATCTTCTGTAAAATCCTATCATGCCTAGGAAACGTTGAAGAGATTTCCTATCATGTGGAACTGGATAATCTTTAATGGCAAGAACTTTAGCAAGATTAGGAGCAACTTTACCACTACCTACTTCATGGCCTAGGAAAGTAACAGTGGCCTGGCCAAAGGAAGACTTAAATAAATTAACAGTTAAATGGGAACTCTGAAAGGTCTCAAAGAGAGCCTTAAGCCTAAATAGGTGTTGATCCACAACAATATCATCCAGGTACGCTGCCGTGCCTTCAAGTCATTTAATAGCCTGATGAATAAGTTTCTGGAATGAAGAGGGGGAGTTTTTCATTCCGAAGGGGGTATCTATATATTGATAATGACCTCCTGGAATTACGAAGGCAGAGATTTCCTTCGCCTTATCTGTCAGAGGTACCTGATAGTAACCTTTAAGGAGATCTAATTTGGACACAAAAGTAGCCTTACCCACAAAGTCAATTACGTCATCCAGACGAGGAAGAGGGTAAGCATCTGTAATTGTGACCTCGTTCACCTTACGGTAGTCTGTACACATACGAAACCCTCCATCAGCCTTCTTCAAAAGGATGCACGGTGAAGCCCATGGACTAGATGACTCCTCCACTAACCCATGCTCTAACAGAAATTCTGCTTCCTGCTGAAGTAGCCTCTGCTTTTCAGGATTAGCTCTGTAGGGGGAGAGTTTAATAGGTTTAGAGTTTCCCACATCTACATCATGATAACCTAACGTACATTTTTTCGGCACATCCGAAAAAACATCAGGGTATGACTGTAGAAGCTCCGTTAAACTTGTTGCTTGAGTTTCAGACAGTCCCTCCATTAAAGGGTCCTTGAGGAGGACAGAGTTTGGAAGTTTGACATTAATTTCAGAAATAGAGTGCAAAGAGTCAGAGTCGTCCTCAGAGGAAGAGGACAGAGTCATTACTGGGACTTTATCTGGTATATGAAAAGATTTGAATTGATTAATGTGGTAAATTTTAGTTTTTGAGGTCTTATCAAGGGAAGCTACCACATAATTTACATCAGATAATTTACTTACAATTTGCATAGGTCCCGTGAATCTAGTTTTCAAGGTGTGGCCAGGTATAGGTTCCTGCATCAACACCTTGTC
>NW_027195803.1:0-30000 GCF_038502225.1 Cherax quadricarinatus
TATATATATATATATATATATATATATATATATATATATATATATATATATATATATATATATATATATATATATATATATATATATATGTCGTGCCGAATAGGCAGAACTTGCGATCTTGGCTTAAATAGCAACGCTCATCTTGCCATATAGGACAAGTGAAAATTTGTGTATGCAATAATTTCGCCAAAATCATTCTGAACCTAACGAAAAAAATATATTTCACTGTGTTTGTTTAGTATTAAATTACTGTAAACAAATCTAAAATATATTTAGTTGGGTTAGGCTAAAATAAATTGTTCTTGTTATAATAAGGTTAGGTAAGTTTTCTAAGATTCTTTTGGTGCAAAATTAAAAATTTTTACATTAACATTAATGAAAAAAATATATCTTTAAACGTATAAGAGAAAATTTTAGAAAGGACTTAATTTTAATTGAGTTCTTGCTAATTGACCAGTTTTACATATTCGGCACGACATATATATATATATATATATATATATATATATATATATATATATATATATATATATATATATATATATATATATATATATATATATATATATATGTAGGTAGTAGGTTGGTAGACAGCAACCACCCAGGGAAGTACTACCGTCCTGCCAGATGACTGTGAAACAAAAACCTGTAACTGTTTTGCATGATGGTAGGATTGCTGGTTTCTTTTTCTGTCTCATAAACACGCTAGATAACAGGGATATCTTGCTACTCCTACTTACACTTTGGTCACACTTCACAGACACGCACATGCATATATATATATACATACATCTAGGTTTTTCTCCTTTTTCTAAATAGCTCTTGTTCTTTTTTATTTCTTCTATTGTCCATGGGGAAGTGGAAAAGAATCTTTCCTCCGTAAGCCATGCGTGTCGTATGAGGCGACTAAAATGCCGGGAGCAATGGGCTAGTAACCCCTTCTCCTGTATACATTTACTAAAAAAGAGAAGAAGAAAAACTTTATAAAACTGGGTTGCTTAAATGTGCGTGGATGTAGTGCGGATGACAAGAAACAGATGATTGCTGATGTTATGAATGAAAAGAAGTTGGATGTCCTGGCTCTAAGCGAAACAAAGCTGAAGGGGGTAGGAGAGTTTCAGTGGGGGGAAATAAATGGGATTAAATCTGGAGTATCTGAGAGAGTTAGAGCAAAGGAAGGGGTAGCAGTAATGTTAAATGATCAGTTATGGAAGGAGAAAAGAGAATATGAATGTGTAAATTCAAGAATTATGTGGATTAAAGTAAAGGTTGGATGCGAGAAGTGGGTCATAATAAGCGTGTATGCACCTGGAGAAGAGAGGAATGCAGAGGAGAGAGAGAGATTTTGGGAGATGTTAAGTGAATGTATAGGAGCCTTTGAACCAAGTGAGAGAGTAATTGTGGTAGGGGACCTGAATGCTAAAGTAGGAGAAACTTTTAGAGAGGGTGTGGTAGGTAAGTTTGGGGTGCCAGGTGTAAATGATAATGGGAGCCCTTTGATTGAACTTTGTATAGAAAGGGGTTTAGTTATAGGTAATACATATTTTAAGAAAAAGAGGATAAATAAGTATACACGATATGATGTAGGGCGAAATGACAGTAGTTTGTTGGATTATGTATTGGTAGATAAAAGACTGTTGAGTAGACTTCAGGATGTACATGTTTATAGAGGGGCCACAGATATATCAGATCACTTTCTAGTTGTAGCTACACTGAGAGTAAAAGGTAGATGGGATACAAGGAGAATAGAAGCATCAGGGAAGAGAGAGGTGAAGGTTTATAAACTAAAAGAGGAGGCAGTTAGGGTAAGATATAAACAGCTATTGGAGGATAGATGGGCTAATGAGAGCATAGGCAATGGGGTCGAAGAGGTATGGGGTAGGTTTAAAAATGTAGTGTTAGAGTGTTCAGCAGAAGTTTGTGGTTACAGGAAAGTGGGTGCAGGAGGGAAGAGGAGCGATTGGTGGAATGATGATGTAAAGAGAGTAGTAAGGGAGAAAAAGTTAGCATATGAGAAGTTTTTACAAAGTAGAAGTGATGCAAGGAGGGAAGAGTATATGGAGAAAAAGAGAGAGGTTAAGAGAGTGGTGAAGCAATGTAAAAAGAGAGCAAATGAGAGAGTGGGTGAGATGTTATCAACAAATTTTGTTGAAAATAAGAAAAAGTTTTGGAGTGAG
This sequence comes from Cherax quadricarinatus, assembly GCF_038502225.1. Lineage (NCBI taxonomy): Eukaryota > Metazoa > Arthropoda > Malacostraca > Decapoda > Parastacidae > Cherax > Cherax quadricarinatus. The sequence goes on from NW_027195803.1 coordinate 2,178, forward strand.
ATTAACAAGTTAAGAAAGCCTAGAGAACAAATGGATTTGTCAGTTAAAAATAGGAGAGGAGAGTTATTAAATGGAGAGTTAGAGGTATTGGGAAGATGGAGGGAATATTTTGAGGAATTGTTAAATGTTGATGAAGATAGGGAAGCTGTGATTTCGTGTATAGGGCAAGGAGGAATAACATCTTGTAGGAGTGAGGAAGAGCCAGTTGTGAGTGTGGGGGAAGTTCGTGAGGCAGTAGGTAAAATGAAAGGGGGTAAGGCAGCCGGGATTGATGGGATAAAGATAGAAATGTTAAAAGCAGGTGGGGATATAGTTTTGGAGTGGTTGGTGCAATTATTTAATAAATGTATGGAAGAGGGTAAGGTACCTAGGGATTGGCAGAGAGCATGCATAGTTCCTTTGTATAAAGGCAAAGGGGATAAAAGAGAGTGCAAAAATTATAGGGGGATAAGTCTGTTGAGTGTACCTGGTAAAGTGTATGGTAGAGTTATAATTGAAAGAATTAAGAGTAAGACGGAGAATAGGATAGCAGATGAACAAGGAGGCTTTAGGAAAGGTAGGGGGTGTGTGGACCAGGTGTTTACAGTGAAACATATAAGTGAACAGTATTTAGATAAGGCTAAAGAGGTCTTTGTGGCATTTATGGATTTGGAAAAGGCGTATGACAGGGTGGATAGGGGGGCAATGTGGCAGATGTTGCAAGTGTATGGTGTAGGAGGTAGGTTACTGAAAGCAGTGAAGAGTTTTTACGAGGATAGTGAGGCTCAAGTTAGAGTATGTAGAAAAGAGGGAAATTTTTTCCCAGTAAAAGTAGGCCTTAGACAAGGATGTGTGATGTCACCGTGGTTGTTTAATATATTTATAGATGGGGTTGTAAGAGAAGTAAATGCGAGGGTCTTGGCAAGAGGCGTGGAGTTAAAAGATAAAGAATCACACACAGGGTGGGAGTTGTCACAGCTGCTCTTTGCTGATGACACTGTGCTCTTGGGAGATTCTGAAGAGAAGCTGCAGAGATTGGTGGATGAATTTGGTAGGGTGTGCAAAAGAAGAAAATTAAAGGTGAATACAGGAAAGAGTAAGGTTATGAGGATAACAAAAAGATTAGGTGATGAAAGATTGAATATCAGATTGGAGGGAGAGAGTATGGAGGAGGTGAACGTATTCAGATATTTGGGAGTGGACGTGTCAGCGGATGGGTCTATGAAAGATGAGGTGAATCATAGAATTGATGAGGGAAAAAGAGTGAGTGGTGCACTTAGGAGTCTGTGGAGACAGAGAACTTTGTCCTTGGAGGCAAAGAGGGGAATGTATGAGAGTATAGTTTTACCAACGCTCTTATATGGGTGTGAAGCATGGGTGATGAATGTTGCAGCGAGGAGAAGGCTGGAGGCAGTGGAGATGTCATGTCTGAGGGCAATGTGTGGTGTGAATATAATGCAGAGAATTCGTAGTTTGGAAGTTAGGAGGAGGTGCGGGATTACCAAAACTGTTGTCCAGAGGGCTGAGGAAGGGTTGTTGAGGTGGTTCGGACATGTAGAGAGAATGGAGCGAAACAGAATAACTTCAAGAGTGTATCAGTCTGTAGTGGAAGGAAGGCGGGGTAGGGGTCGGCCTAGGAAGGGTTGGAGGGAGGGGGTAAAGGAGGTTTTGTGTGCGAGGGGCTTGGACTTCCAGCAGGCATGCGTGAGCGTGTTTGATAGGAGTGAATGGAGACAAATGGTTTTTAATACTTGACGTGCTGTTGGAGTGTGAGCAAAGTAACATTTATGAAGGGATTCAGGGAAACCGGCAGGCCGGACTTGAGTCCTGGAGATGGGAAGTACTTTTACAAAGGGACGTTCCTGCCTTACGAATTTATTAACTTTTTTCACTAAGGTATTTGAGGAGGTAGATCATGGTAACGAATATGATATTGTGTATATGGACTTCAGTAAGGCTTTTGACAGGGTCCCACATCAGAGACTATTGAGGAAAATTAAAGCACATGGAATAGGAGGAGAAATTTTTTCCTGGATAGAGGCATGGTTGACAAATAGGCAGCAGAGAGTTTGCATAAATGGGGAGAAATCAGAGTGGGGAAGCGTCACGAGCGGTGTTCCACAGGGGTCAGTGTTGGGCCCCCTGCTGTTCACAATCTACATAAACGACATAGATGAGGGCATAAAGAGCGACATCGGCAAGTTTGCCGATGACACCAAAATAGGCCGTCGAATTCATTCTGACGAGGACATTCGAGCACTCCAGGAAGATTTGAATAGACTGATGCAGTGGTCGGAGAAGTGGCAGATGCAGTTTAATATAGACAAATGCAAAGTTCTAAATGTTGGACAGGACAATAACCATGCCACATATAAACTAAATAATGTAGATCTTAATATTACGGATTGCGAAAAAGATTTAGGAGTTCTGGTTAGCAGTAATCTGAAACCAAGACAACAGTGCATAAGTGTTCGCAATAAAGCTAATAGAATCCTTGGCTTCATATCAAGAAGCATAAATAATAGGAGTCCTCAGGTTGTTCTTCAACTCTATACATCCTTGGTTAGGCCTCATTTAGATTATGCTGCACAGTTTTGGTCACCGTATTACAGAATGGATATAAATTCTCTGGAAAATGTACAAAGGAGGATGACAAAGATGATCCCATGTATCAGAAACCTTCCCTATGAGGATAGACTAAGGGCCCTGAAACTGCACTCTCTAGAAAGACGTAGAATTAGGGGGGATATGATTGAGGTTTATAAGTGGAAGACAGGAATAAATAAAGGGGATGTAAATAGTGTGCTGATAATATCTAGCCTAGACAGGACTCGCAGCAATGGTTTTAAGTTGGAAAAATTCAGATTCAGGAGGGATATAGGAAAGTACTGGTTTGGTAATAGAGTTGTGGATGAGTGGAACAAACTCCCAAGTACCGTTATAGAGGCCAGAACGTTGTGTAGCTTTAAAAATAGGTTGGATAAATACATGAGTAGATGTGGGTGGGTGTGAGTTGGACCTGATAGCTTGTGCTAACGGGTCGGTTGCCGTGTTCCTCCCTTGAGTCAATGTGACCTGACCTGACTAGGTTGGGTGCATTGGCTTAAGCCGGTAGGGACTTGGACCTGCCTCGCATGGGCCAGTAGGCCTTCTGCAGTGTTCCTTCGTTCTTATGTTCTTATGTTCTTATCAGATCCAACAACGGTTAAACACCTGACGCGCGCCGACCCAACTGGACAGGTCCTTTGCACAACTCACCCACAAACTATTCTACCCAAGAAAATTTAAAAATTATTATTTGTCCAGTGTATTATTAAATTCTTCCCAAATTCTATTAATTATAAATGGATCTAATTTATATAAACCAAAGGAAATATTCATATTATAGTCAAAACTGCTTTTTATGAAACAAGATTCAATTATATTCCTGTCGACCATGGACTTGCTTGATACTACTTTCTCAACTTTTTGAAAATCAATTGGATGGTTAAAATCTCTTACATGAATAAATAGAGCATTGGAATCTTGTCCAGTTCTAATGCTATATTTATGTTGTTTTAATCTTAGTTCGAGATTTTTACCAGTTTGACCGTAATAAACTTTATCGCAAATTTTACAAGGAATCTTATAGACACATCCATCAGCATTTTGGGGAGAATTCTTTATCAAAAGTTTTTTTACTGTATCAAGATTTTTGAATACAACTTTAATATTAAAAGTCTTAAGAAGAGAGGGCATATATATATATATATATATATATATATATATATATATATATATATATATATATATATATATATATATATATATATATATATATATATATATATATATATATATATATATATATAAAGACTGATCTCTGGCTGAAGGAGACTCGAACCTACGAACCTTAGGACAAGGTACGCAGTGCTTTACCAATCTACCCACACTGGACAATACCTTGGCGTGTAGCTTGCGCTACACGTTTGATCCAAGGCAGCCATCTTTCAGGGAGAAGGCTTACAGCTTTTCATCTCATCCCCTGCATGCATCAGCCTTACTAGAGATTTGAACAATGCAAGGAATTCGCGAAAGCAGGCGAAATATATACAAACACTGATCTCTGGCTGAAGGAGACTCGAACCTACGAACCTTAGGACAAGGTGGGTAGATTGGTAAAGCACTGCGTACCTTGTCCTAAGGTTCGTAGGTTCGAGTCTCCTTCAGCCAGAGATCAGTGTTTGTGTATATTTCGCCTGCTCTCGCGAATTCCTTGCATATATATATATATATTATATATATATATATATATATATATATATATATATATATATATATATATATATATATATATATATGTATATATATATATATATATATATTTATATATTATCAACAAACCGGCTGTATCCCACCGAGGCAGGGTGGTCCAAAAAGAAAAATTTAGTAATGTATACAGGAAATGAGGTCACTAGCCCCTTGTTTCTAGCACACTGGTCGCCTCTTATGACATGCATGGCTTACGGTGGAAGAATTCTATTGTCTCAGATAAGTAATGTAGGTAAAGTGAGCAGCTCTCAGCTATTTTGCATGACTGATTATTTACAGTCACACACAACACCCAGAACTCACCACGTGGAGGTGGCTGCTGTTCGAGTTCCTTAATTTTTTTTTTTTTTTTTTTTTTTTTACACCTACTAGATGTTCATTTTCTGGAACCTCCGGCCCTTTTCCATGCTCTGGCTCTAGCACGACTCTTTTCAGCTGCAGACCGCCTTGCTTCTGCTACCATGCTAACTGGTTTGATATCGTTGGAGACAGCACTGTGGGTCTTCTTTGTCTTCTTCTGGCCATGGACCTCTGTCCGGAACTTTGTCTTAGTCTGGCCAGGAACTTCTGTCCAGAATTTGGCCTTGGTTTGGTCAGGGACTTCTCTCTTGGAGGGCTTCAAACATTTGATGATGTTTTGGATTTGAGCAATGATCTCCAAGAGGGAAGGGCGTTTCAGTGGGTCACTTTGCCTGGCCTGCTCTGCTAACGTTTCAAGTTCCTGGGGGACTTCATCACATTTTGTTCTAATATCTAGATACATTTTGCCCATTGCATACACATCGGCAGGTGGTGTACAAGGTTGTCCATCGGCCACTTCAGGAGCTGCGTGTGGGAATCGTTCAGGATCAGGAGAAGCAAAAGTCTCAATTACTTCCCCATTTCGTCTTGCTCTTCCAAAATCAATTATAGATACTCTATAATTACCGATGGATCCTGAAACAATGATGTTATCAGGTTTGATATCGTTATGTATGTATCCTTTGTCATGAACTTCTTTCACAGCCAATGCCAACTTCAAGAAAACTTCCATTGCTTCCCTGGCCCCACAGTTGGCTAAAAAGTTTTCAAGAGTGTGTTTACATTCGAAGGTGGTTACGAAGGCTGGGACATCCTTACACACTGCTACCAGGCGAGGACACCCTCCAGCTCCAGACAGATATCGCAGTCTGGAAGCCTCTGACTTGTATTTCTGAAGTAGAAAATCTGACTTGCCCAGTTTGACTACATATTGAGGCCCGCAGGCGTGTTTAGGCTCGATGAGGTAAGCATCACCTGTCATCCCTCCTCCCAGGTATTCCATTTTTCCTGCCAAGTAGCGAGCTTCAAAGCGGTCATACTTGAGGTATTCAAATTGACTCTCGGAATCCATGATGAAAAAGAACAACAATTAGTCAAAGTCTAATCGTAGATTTTTAGATGAATGTAAGAGACAGCTTTCTGAACAGCTCCACATATGCCATTAAGTTAATATAGTGAAGCTAGTTACTGCTCTGAAGTGAGTGAGTTTAGTTAAGATTTGTGATAATTATAGTTATGAAGGTGAGCCAGGCTATGAGATAAAGAAGAAGTGAGGAATTAAGCGAATTGGGCAGGTTTGTGTCATGAAAATGACTTGTAAAGTGAAAATGTAGTAATGTGTGGTGAAGATGAGTAATATTATTGGTGGTGTGACGTGGTGGGGTAATGTAGTGAGGTAACGTAGTGACTGTAGTTCAGAAATTATAGTGCGGTGGTGGACATGTGAAGTGATAGTAGTTCAATGCAATGTGATAATAGTAGTATTAATAGTAAATATAGAGTAGGTGATGCTGGTGTGGTGGTGAGGCTGGTCTAGTGCAGTGATGGCAGTATCCTTCAGTGTAAACAAACCATAACATGGGTGGAGATTGAACCCGCAGTCAGAGAGTCGTAAAGTAAAACTCTAACCGCTGGTTCAGTCCCGCCCGTGATATGGTTTGTTTGCAATCGTGTCATTACGATTTCGTGACTCATCCTTCAGTGTAATAATAGGAATGTATTATAGTGATAAGGTGTATTGTAGTGACAGGGAAGCATTGTAGTGATAAGGTGTATTGTAGTGATGAGGAAGTAGTGTAGTGATAAGATGTAGTGACAGGGAAGCATTGTAGTGATAAGGTGTATTGTAGTGATAGGAATGGATTGTAGTAATAGGGGTGTACATTATGTATTGTAGTGATAGGGGTGTATTGTAGTGATAGGGATGTATTGTAGCAATAGGGGTGTATTGTAGTGATAGGGGTGTATTGTAATGATAGGGGTGTATTGAAGTGATAGGGGTGTATTGTAGTGAGACTGGGGTGTATTGTAATGATAGGGGTCTATTGTAGTGAGAGGGGTGTATTGTAGTCATAGGGGTGTATTGTAGTCATAGGGGTGTATTGTAGTGAGAGGGGTGTGTTGCAGTGATAAGGGTGTATTGTAGTGATAGGGGTGTAACACAGTTGTGTGATGCTTGGTATAATTTAGCATAGTGTACTGTTTTGATGGCTTAGTATAGTGTAATGAATATTATGATCTTCAATGTCAGTGCAGATTTAGGGTATAATACTGTGTTACCTATGAAAAAGAGACAGTCATCAGTCGCTAGGTACACCTCACGTGCTGGGAATTATGACAGTGCTGTGTCCCTCACGCTCCTTTCCACACAAGGCAAAACACTGACCTCGAATCGGTTTTTGCTGACTTATCGATTCTAACATGTTTCATTCATGTCTTCCAGATCAAAGTCCGAAAGCTAAAAGAAATTAAACTTTCTTGACGATTACTTAGAATTTCTCTTCCGTACCCCACTTTCAGATTCTAAACAAGTCAGCAAAGATCTTTAACAAAATTTTCTTTCTTACAAGACAATCTGAAGATGGTTTTACTATCTCCTCGACGCGAACACTATCAGATCAACCATTCGTGGATCCCAGGGAATGTACCCTATTGTGATATTGTTGATTTTCCTCCCCGATAACTTGAGGGAGAGCTGTCAAGACAGCGACCAGAGGCAAATCCTCTTCCCTTACATGACTGTTTGGTTCTATTCTCTGTAGCAGTAATTTTATACGTGACGCAACAGTGTTATGTTCCCTCTTGTTTAACTATTTTTACAGCTTCTATCCGATGTACTGTTCAAGACTTGATACCAGTATATTTGTTACAGTTGTATCAGGTAGTGGTATACACTGATTATATTAACGGAATATAAAAAGCTTGGACATATTGCCTTATTAAAAGCTCACAGAATTAGCAAATAAGTCGTATCACTGTATTAAGTTCAGTATTTATACAAGTATCTTAGTTATGACTAATCCAAGTCACCTTTATCCTTCCCTTTCCATAAAACCGTAGATAAAATTTACCTTTCTGCTGTATGGTTTTTCAATTCAGTGCTAGTATATATGCAAAGCACATCTTATAAATTCAGTTTTGAAAGATCAGAATTCTCACAATCTATTTCCTTGTAAGTGATAATAGTAAACATGACGTAGGTTTTCATAATATAATCATGGGAGATGTCTGAAAAGGAGAAGAAGAATGGGGGTGGGAGTGAGAGAGAGAGAGACCAGAACACACTGCATGAAGTGCATCCATCAAATGATGGATGATAACAGCAGTAAGAGAGTTGAATATAACGAACAGTACATGACAAACGACATATTCCTATGGGTTACGAGGGAAGGAGCAAGAGCTCTGTGAGACGTTAAAACCAAAGACCTGTAAAATATTATTAGAAGTGTAGTAGTTACTGGACAATTGGAAACCCATGAATGTAGTCTTAATATATTAACAGGAATACATCCGGTATCATAGTAGTGTATACAGTCCATACTTTTAGAGAGAATTATCAAGAGGATCGTGAAGCACCTAGAGAGAAAAGGATTGATTTGAAAAAACATGTATTTAGGGAGAATAATTCCCACCTTACAAACCAGATAGAATCACATAATAGAGAAACAAACAAAACAAAAGAAGGGTGTAAATTACACTAAGTAACTAGTACAGAACATTGGGTAAATAAGACTCATGCACCGGACAAGGAACCTGGATTTAGGAGTCGTTCCTCATACAGGAACTTCTTTAATCCCACATTAAGTTTACCCATACGTTGTGTATGTATCTTCTTCATACAAGAGATGGGTGGGTTGATCCGAGCTTCAAGAACTACGAGAGAACATCTGACACAATACACCACCGAAATAAAGAAGAATTTGCAAGAAATAGGAAACATTGATTGCAGAGGAAGTGCTATAACATAATAATGTAATGAGGATAACCCCCAGAATCAAAACTAGAACCACAAGAATCAAAATTAGAACCCCAGAATCAAAACTAGAGCCCCAAGAATCAAAATTAGAACCCCACAATCAAAACTAGAACCCCACAATCAAACTACGGCCCCGGAATCAAACTAGGCCCCTGGAATCAAAACTAGGACCCCAGAATTAGAACTAAACCCAGAATTAGAACAATAACCCCTGAATCAGAACTAGGACCCAAGAATCCGAACCAGAACCTCAGAATCAGAACTAGAACCCCAGATTCAGAGCATGAACCTCAGAATCAACACTTGGGCCCCAGAATCAGAACTAGAACCACAGAATCGGAAGTAGAACCACAGAATCAACATTAGAACTCCAGAATCAAAACTAGAACACCAGAACTAGGACTCCAGAACTAGAACCACAGAATCAGAACTAGAATCCCAGAATCAGAACTAGAACCGTAGAATCAAAACCAGAACCCCAGACTCAGACTAGAAACCTCGAAATCAAAATTACGACTCGAGAATCAAAATTAGGGCCTCATAATCAGAACTATTACCTCAAGCTCAGAACTAGAACCTCAGAATCTAAACTGGAATCCCAGAATTAGAACCCCAGAATCAGAACTAGGAACCCAGAACACCAGAAACAGAACTAAATCTTCAAATTCAGAACTAGGACCCCAAAATCAGAATAAAAACAAAAAATCAGAACTAGAACCCCATAATCTGAATTAGAACCCCGGAATCAGAATTAGATCCCCAGAATCAGAACTAAAACCCCAGAATCTGAAGTAAAACCCCAGAGTCAGAACCTGAACCCCAGAATCAGAACTAGAACCCTAGAATCATAACTACAACAATATCAGGACTAAAACCCCAGAATCAAAACTAGGACCCTAGAATCGGAACTAGCACTCCTGAATCAGAATAAAAACTTCAAAATGAGAACTAGAACTCCAGAATCTGAACTAGAACCCAAGATTCAGAACCCCAGAAGCAGAACTGAAACCCCAGAATTTGAACTAGAGCCCCAGAATCAGAACTGGAACCCTAGAATCAGAATTAGAATCCCTGAATCAGAACTAGAACCCCAGAATCAGAACTAGAACCTCAGAATCAGAACTATGGACATTAATAATTAAAACTAGAGAGCCAGAATCGGAACTAAGACCCCCTAATCAAAACTAGAACTCCTGAACTAGAACTAAGGTTCAGAGCCCCAGAACTGAACTAAAACTACAGAATCTGAACTAGAGCCCCAGAATCAGAACTAGAATCCCCGAATCAGAGCTAGAATTCCAGAATCAGAACTAGAACCACAGAATCAGAACTAGAATTCCAGTATAAGAACCTGAACCCCAGAATTAGAAATAGAACACCAGAATCAGGAATAGAATTCTATCATCAGAACTCCAGAATCAGAACTAGAACCCCAAAATCGAAAGCATGACTCCAGAATCAGAACAATTACCCCAGAATTAGAACTAGGCCCTCTGAATTAGAACTAGAACCGCAGAATCAGATCTAAAACCTCAGAATCACAACTAGATGAACGATTTTATAGAACAGATTGTAAATAAGTTATGACCAATGTTATGACCAATGTTATGACCAATGTTATGACCAATGTTATGACCAATGTCATGACCAATGTTCTCTAGTGGTAATTCCTTTGTATTCACATATTGTATTGTGTACATGAAGTATATGAGGTTAGTGTATGCACCATATTCCCATCCTGTGGCGGTAGTCAAAAAGACTACAGAGGTACATAATGGGTCCAGGGACTAGATCACAAAGTTTTGACAGCTGAATAAGTTACTGAGGTGGTGAACCATTCACACGTCTATGCCTGATCACAATTGTAATGAGTTATTAATGCAAATATTAACAGGGTCACACACAAACACACACACACGCCAGGAGCCAGGAGCTATGAATCGACTCCTGCAACCACAAATAGGCGAGTACACACAGTGGTAATGCTTATTTACTGTGAACAAAGTCAGGGTAATTTTCCAGAATGGCTTGTAATATATCACTGTCTATAAAATACTTTGATATATCTTGAACATTTCTGAGTAAATTGTCTCTGAATTATTAATTTTGTCTCATTCTAGTGCATAATGACTCAAGGTGTGACAATAGTCCATCTGGCAAATTTTACATTTCGTTTTGTCTACATCTGGTGGAGGTGATTTAACCTGCCAAAGATACTTGTAACCCAGCCGGAGCCGGGCGGTAGTGACATCCAAGAGTCTGCTTATCTTGTTGGATGCACCACAGTCTCCTTCAGCCTTAAGTCAATAAAGTTCAGTTGAAGTTCTTTTCGTATTACTGTTCTCAAACTGGTAACTGACAAGCCAAGATTATAATCTACTCTCTCTTTGAAAGCATATATATAACTTAGCCAATTCATCAGTTCTATCATGTATCTGAAGACCAATGTGAGACGGAATCCACAGAAGGTGTACTCTGACTCTGCTTTCCACAATCCTACCACACCTGTGTCTGGCTTCTGACACAAGCATGTCACAATTTATACTTAATGAGCTGAGAGCATTTATAGATGATAATCAGTTACAATTAAAGTGTCAACGTTCGATACATGGACGCATTTGAGTGCCAGGAGTAACGGCCCAGTTATAGATGCTTGCTCCAATTTCTTTATGAGCCATCACTCTGTATGACAACAGCAGCACTACCAGCTGCACCCGTGGATTAGTGAACAAAACCATCAACATAAATAAAAAAATATGTGAAAGAGTGTGCAGTGTGACTAAGTTATCAATAAAGCTTGATATATCCTGTTCGGCTTCAAGGCGAAGCTTTGGTTGTAATTTAAGAAATCAGGAGAAATGGAGGGATGATAGTTTGGAATAGGGTAACATCCCATGGAGCGGGTAAGTGTCATGTCACTGGTTCATACGGAGGTTAGTTCCAAGTTTTTTTTATCCATCCAGAGGGGTGTTCACCTGTGCTGAGGAAAGTTTGGTGGGCTCTTGTGCAGGGGTTTGAATGGGCTTACCTGAGCATATTGACCTCAGCCTTTCTTTGAATTGGCGACAAAGTCTCGTTACAACAGGTCCATGTAATATGACTTCAAAGCCTAGATATCTGTATTTGGTTACATATTCTTGTCGAGACCCATTATGCAACTGGATCTGCCAAACTGCGCCTCTCTGTCTAGGGACAACACACATCGTCTCCCTACGATCCCCGTTGGATCTTTTCACGACAGGTTACTCTAATCGTGTTAAGATTAAACCCTGCAGTGGAACTGTAAACGACTCTTCCAAACTTGCATTTGCAGCTGCCGTGAGGGGCAGCTTGCAGGTGAAGTTTAACACCATCTTGACACTCCAAGAGGCCTTCGTTGTCGTGTGCAACGATGATGTTGAGGCTGAAAAAATACTCACGACCTCCCCCACCACCAGTCTCACTGATCAAGGATTCATCGTTATGTCCTCTCCGGCTCTCAGGGCCAAGAGGACTATCTTTCTAAGAAATCTCGACAGGCTTCTTACGTCTCAACCTCTCAAAGACCTCAAGACTTCAGTTGAAGACCAAAACTCCTGGGCCAAAGTCCAGCACATCACCAAAATCCCTACTGCCTCATCCATGTTGAAAATCACCTTCAGTGTTGTTGACATGGCTGCCCACTTTGTAACATGTGTGACAGTCATCATGCTGTTCAGGAAGAACATGAGAGCGTTTCCGTTTCAATATCCCACTAGGGAGGATAGTATTACCAACATCTAGAGTGGTTAATCTTGGGAAATGATCTGATGATATATCTGTTACAATGAAAGATTCGCATCTGGCAAAAGTAATGTTAATGCAAAGACATAGATCAAGAACACCCCCATAGATATGTGTAGGTTCAAGGTCACCTACAATTTGCACGTTGCCATGACTGTTTAAGAGTGACAACAGTTGATTACCATTACGATTACCGAATTGTGAGTTCCCAATGATTTTGTGTCTTGCATTATAATCTCCAATAATAAGAATGGGTTTAGACTGAGCACAGGTTGGAAACCCCAAATAATTAAACTTAGCAGGAGCATACAAGTTACATATGTTGAGAGCAGAGTTCCCAATATAAATTCACACGCTATGGTATTGAAGTTCCTCCGTTTTCTTATTTGCAAGAAGTTGGTGGAGAAGTGATTTTTTAATATATAGACTACGAGAGTTAGTAGATTTGAGGCTCTATGTAATAAATGAGGGCAATTTAGTGGATTTTTCAGGACTCTGCGCTCTTGTAAACACACAACATCAGTAAGTTCAGTGGATACTTTATTGTGAAGGTCAGAAAATCTTTTTTTAATTGATGCAATATTCCGACTTAAAATAGAAAGTTTAAACGAGTTTTGTCCTATTATAGATGACCTGAGATAGTGCTTAGTTTATCAGCATAATGAAAAAAAAATCATATTAACAGCGCACGTTATCAATATCATTAGTATTACCCTTCTCCATGAGTTTCTTAAGTGCACTTCCAGTACTGAGGCCTCGTGGGAGTCTTTGTTTACAAAGAGCACGGCACTGTTTGTTTGTGAATGTTCGGCAGGTGGCACTACCTCTCACATTCCCTCCTCTGTTATCATTACAATCATCACTATAACTGTCATCACCGATACCACTACCCTCATTACATTCACTACATTTATCACCACTATTCTATATTAACGTTAACCTGGTTATCATCACCACACTCGGCACCACCACCACTTACATTACACTCATCACTATTACTGTCACCATAGACACCGCTCCCCTCGGCATGATGTTCACTATAATTATCGACACAGCTATTGCATTCGTCATTATCAATATTAAGGCCACACCATTACACTCGTCAACTTGTTCGTCCTCACACTCATTTTCAGGATGGATGACGGTCTTATTATTGGTGTATTCATTGGCACACACTATACATTTTTCCGAAAGCTGCTGAAGTTGTTGTTTAACTAACAACTGTTTCCTTTCCAGTGCTGATATACTCAACTGCAGGTTATATATCACTGGAGGCATGAAGCCCCGGTCAGTTGAGCCCGTGGCTCACTGACTGCTAACTCAGCTAGGCTGGTGGTATCAACACCAGCAAGATCACAAGTGTTTATAGCAGATGTGATAGAGCTCTGGTGATGTACTCCTCCGGTTACTTGCTCAACAACATTGTTTGAAATTAGGCATAAGCGAGTATTCGGACACGAGGTATCTGGTAGGCCTTCTGCCTCATCATGGGAGGCGCAGGGTGAGGTGAAAGTCCTACAGCTGGCTATGATGTAGGCAACCCTCATGCTGCAGTCAGCATGAGCAGCATTTTACTGCAACAATCTGTTGTTTCTTTAGAGCTTGTCATAACACTGTTGAGGAGGATGGGCCTTGGCACACACTCCAAACCAGTGTAACTGCACTGGGCATATCTAAGCAATGTGACCCGAGTTCTGACACTTGTAGTATAGACAATGAAGCGGTCTATGTTGTTGTTGAGAAATGGTTTACCAGCTAAGGTTAGAGATTAAATATAAGGAGTACTTAGCTGATAAGACAGCTCATCGTCCACACAGCTGCCCTTGCAGACGAGGTCTTGTGAAGCTGTATCATCCACTTCTTAATGGGCTGAAAAATTATATTATGTTAATAAATTACTCCTAGGGGGTTTTATGTCAGCATATTTCATTCACTGATGGCTGACGTACGTACTTGTGTGGACTCAAAAGTCCGCACCTCACTGCCGACTATAGGTTGATTACAAACTCCTTGCAAACACAAGAACTGCACAGTCCCCTGTACTACAAGAAATTTATAACCCATCTTCCTCTTGTAGCGTGAGCTATGGTGTTCTTTACACCCTCGACAGATATCGGTGACTTGATAGAAGCTGAAGTGTCCTTGGATGTCCACGTCTTCCATAGTTTAGGAATACGCACACTGGTACACTGTTCTACAAGATTTGTCTTTATTGTTCACAATCTTATCACTGAAGAAGCTGATCACACTTCTCTGTAAGTGTTTATTGTGTTTTGTGAGACACTTTGTTCACACTAAAGCATGGATCAGTGTTCTTTGTTGGTTATCCTGGCGTCAGTGTGACTCTCAGTAGAGTCAAAAGTAATCTGACCTCACAACGTTCTACGCCGCTCCAATGCCCCTCGAACATAAAGGAAAAGCTGACCTAGTACTTTTGCTTCCTTGCCACTTCCTCCATGAAGCAAAGCAGAATGTTTGATTCTTGCTGTCTTAAGCATAGACAACAATGTACACTATCTTTACCATGGTAATAAAGTGGGAGCAGGATTTTCCTTAATTGTCCTGCTAAGGTAAGAGATGAACTGTCTTTTATTAAACTACACTTTGCAACACTGGACTTTGCAAGGAGCTCCGGTTGCTTGACCACGTCGCATACTCGTACTGCATCTGGGATCAAGTACTTGCTGTAGCAGTAAACAAGATTCTTGCCCCTTCTGAGAGGGCTGGGCCCCTCAGGACTGAAAGGGGCTGAAGGGGGCTAATACTCCCTGGAGAAAATTTCTCCACAGTTGTAGTACTGCACGAGAGTAGATATACGGGGTGGAGTCCCTTGGCGAGTCCACTCAACCAATATCAGATCATTAAGAAATCGACGAGAGTTTGCAACTTGATCTGACACCAGGAACTTAGGTTCCAAGTCTTTACTGACATTGTAGATTACAATAAACTCTTTAGATGTCCTTGGTGGAGCAGCTTTTTCTATGAATGTTTGATTATTAGTGACGAAGATGTAGTTGTCTTCATCATGACGAGGCTTAATCTTTTTCTCCGGGTTGTCTAATGTAGCTTCTTAAAACCATGTAAACTTGACGTCATGCTTATTGTTGGCAGGGAAATCAAGCCTAATAGTTTTGCGAGGGCTGTTGTCGGCCTCTTTATTTCTTGTGGCAAACTTCCTTTGGAAACCTCTTTTTATTTTAAAGCTTCCTTACCTCTATTATATTCAAATCCGCCTTCACCATCATCTAATTCGTTAACACCATTCACTTCTATAAGTCACTTCTAGTGTCCTACTGCTTGAAGTGAGAGAGTCAGTCTGTTTCACTTGAATCAGCAAAACTCTCTATTATTTCATACGGCGGGTTGAGGAAGGCACAGTCACTTCTCTTGACATAGACAATATGGGTGAAAGTGACACGCAGGTCATATTGAGTCTCAGGTCATTCACTGGGCCAGATTTTTCTGGAGACACCAAATACTGCAATACTCATGCAAATCGTTACTCCGAACCTGTAGCACTTAACACTTCTTGCACATGTGCGTTGGAATGACAGACGAACTTTCGGTGCACAAATGTATCAGCGCAAACTTACTATTCTAGGTAGTAAGATGGTAGACAGTAACTACTTAGGGAGGTACTACCGCCCTGCCAAGTGACTGTAAAACAGAAGCCTGTGATTGTTTTATATGACGGTATGATTGCTGGTGTCATTTTACTGTCTCATTAACATACAAGATTTCAGAGTACGTCTTGCTACTTTTACTTACACTTAAGTCATACTACACATGCATGTACAAGCATATATATATACACACTCCTCTGGGTTTTCACCTATTTTCTTGCCAGTCCTTGTTCCTGTTTATTTCCTCTTATCTCCATGGAGAAGTGGCACAGAATTCTTCCTCTGTGAGCCATATACGTGTAATAAGAGGCGACTAAAATACCGGGAGCAAGGGGCTAGCAACATCTCCTGTTTACGTTACTAAATTTTAAAAACGAAACTTTCGGCTTTCCTTTTGGGTCACCCTGCCTCGGCGGGATACGACCAGTTTGTTGAAAAAAAAAATATTGTTTATAGATGAACCTCTGGCCTGTCACACTTAAAAAGCAGTATCTGGCAGCCAAAGGAATTACCAGGTAGTGCAATGCTCATATAAATTGTTCTTAATCACCCTTGTTTTTATACCAACTCTGCAGCATTCATCTAAGAAGCACTCAATGCCTTGAAGAATGAAAATACACCTTCCTCAGTTAGAGAAATAGCACTTTTTGTACAAATGGACTGTCAGGTTAGATTAGTCTGGCAGGTTTGAGTAGGTCTGGGTCACCAACTCAAGTACGACTGCAGATTCACCTTTACTCCGCAGGTTGGTAAAGGCGATGAGCAGAATTCAGAGGCGCGAGTAACTCTGAGTTGTAAAATTCACCTTAATGTAGATCAAAAATAAGGTCCTTGTTTGCACACTGGCTATGCTAGGTTTCACCACACAGTTATTTACTAAATTATCACTCATATAGTAAGTCAGTGCCAATTAGCATTCATACACTAATAATAGAGGCGGACAATAGTTAATACACAGTGTCTTCAGGACAGTGTAATAACATCTGTGGCACCTTGAAACTGACAAGGGGCACTCAAGTACCTATGTGGACTAACAAAATTTGCCTCTACACTATAAGTTGATAGGGGCAAATGGCTGAGTTCCAATGCAAGGAAGAAGGACAGTTGATGAGTAACGGAGGTCTATGAGGGCCATTCAAACTGAAAACTATTTCCAGTGTTTCACTCAGTATATCATTAGTCACATAAGAGTTCTTTAGACACATGTGCAACTCTTGGGTATCTTTATTAAGGAAACGTTTCGCCACACAGTGGCTTCATCAGTCCATACACAGGAGAAGCTTGAAGAATAGGAGGAGAATGAGGTAATCAGTCCCTCAACCTTGAACCATTCATCTACAATCCTGTCAGACACTGCAACTACTTGGGATCTTAATACTTGGGAATTCTTTGCTTGCCTAATTCTTGGGCACGACCTACTTCCACACTGGGCAAATGTGACACCACCTATGACTGCTGCACCTCTCCTGCCTACGGTTTATAAGCTGCTTCTCCGCACATATGCCGTATTCTACTCAAGATTGATGGACTGACCACATCGACTCAAGGTTGAGGGACTGATTGCCTCATTCTCCTCCTATTCTTCAAGCTTCTCCTGTGTATGGACTGATGAAGCCACTGTGTGGCGAAACGTTTCTTCAATAAAGTTTCCCATATGTTGCATAAGTGTTTTAATTCTTCAGCAATATCTATAAACGGTTATTATTATAACCTTTTTGTTTAAAGGGTGGACTGTTAAGCCAGTAGAAGGCCTCGGTCAGATGGCCAAAAGCTCCAGCTGTGGGGTCATCATATGATTAAGACCCGCATCAGGAAACACATGTCCTGTCTCGTGACAAACCTTACCTAACCTAACCTTTAGTGACGCCGTGACGTCACTCATGAAAAGCGTCATCAAAATGCCAATATTATTTAACATTTGTGTAGCTCTTTTCCATGTAACGAACACCTTATTTTTTATTTCCAAACTACAGATAAATTTACCACAACAAAGCAGTAGCCTACCTAATATATACTTTTGCCCCATTTCTAGTAAAGTGAAATAAGAGATGTCTGGTGCTGAGGAGGTAGCTCATTTAAGCAAAGCTGGTAATATGAAGCGGGTGCAGCAAGATGTCATGCTGGCTCACCTTCAAGGTCTTCTAACCATCGTTTGCTATAAGATAAGATTTTGTTCGGATTTTTAACCCCAGAGGTTAGCCACCCAGGATAACCCAACATAGGCAGTGTGTCATCTTATTTCCATTGGAGTCCTCAATCTTGTCCCCAGGATGCGACCCACACCAGTCGACTAACATCCAGGTACATGCTTGCTTGCTAGGTGAACAGGGACAACAGGTGTAAAGAAACACGCCCAATGTTTTCACTCTTGCCGGAGATCGAACCCCGGACACTCAGTGTGTGAAGGTAGAGCGTTGCATACCACGCCACAGGATTGGATTTGTAATAAAGTTGGTAGAATTACCGACAATATGTAAATAAAAGGACACAAGTGCAACTAATGTGACATTTTATTGTGGCAACGTTTCGCTCTCCAGGAGCTTTATCAAGCCGTTACAAACAATACATGGACACAGAGGGTATATATAGGCTCAGAGTGAGGTGCAATACTAGTGGTAGTAGTAGCAGTAGTAGTAGTAGAAGTAATACAATATGTAGAACAATTAACTTGCACATGAGTAAACGATGTAAAGGCTATTACTTGGGAAACATAAAAATTGGTTAGACAAATTGGAGGCTGGATAGATGCAGCCTGTTTCAATGTTCATTCTCTGTAATGTGCTTGTGTAGTATTAACAGGAGAGACTATGTGATGGCAGGATTTACTGTTTTCAGGAGGATTCTTGCTAAGACTTCAGAGATGGTGAAGCTGCCTTTGTTTTGTTTAATTGTATTAGAAACAGCTATTACTGAAGATTCAAGGCACTTGCGTCTGCGAAAATTAGTTTCTTTGATCACTAATTGGGCTTCCCTGAACTTCATGAGATGATTGGTGGTCCAACTCCACCTCCTCCAGACAAAATCCACTGAAACATAAACCTGCCCCAACTTCTGACAGACAGACCAAAGAACATAAAAACAGATCCATCTCTTCCTCCCCCTCCAGGAAACGGGTCAGTAACACCTACAAACACACATCCACCGATGGCACCACTATCACGGGCTTTAATCCAAACTCCTCCCCCAACATTAACTTTGCTATGACGAAACCATTAAATCATGTTTAAATTGATTCAGTTCAACGTACGTTCTTACTATACAATTAGACACCTACTGGCCGAGCTTCTTGAAGCAGAGAGGCCAGATATTGTTTTGCTAAACAGTACCTGCCTCAAAGCCCCTCAACGTATCCGTCATTATGGTTATACTGCACTACAGTCCCCCTATGATTCCCACGATGGGGTTGCCCTCCTTGTCAATTCCAAAATAAAACACGAATTTCTCCCAATCCCTTTTATTCACCAACACTGTCTTGCAGTCAGAATACACACCCACCTTGGTCCCTTTATCTTCTTCACCACCTATGCTCGCCCAAACACTATTCTCAACATACACGATCTTTCCTTAGTCTTCAACTACACCAACATACCTACTAGCTGACATGAATGCCAAACACACCGCCTTTCATCACACCAGTAACAACCAACTTGGACACCAATTACTCAACTTCACAAACCGTAAACACCTAACTCATCTCGACCCCGACTTCAATACCTTCTACAACCACACGGGCCAAGGCAAACCAGACATCATTCTGGCAAACCGTGCCAGCTCTCTATTTCTACACTACATCTCACCTGGCCCTATTACAGGCTCTGATCACATCCCAGTCATCTTACACATCTCCTCCAACCCTATCCTGATTCCAACCACACCTTCCTTCTCCTACAAGAACGCTGACTCGGAGGCTTTCAAACAACACATAGACAATATTAACCTCACCTATGACTACAACAACAAACCTGTCTCTGACATCGATACTCAACTTGATCTCATCCAGGACACCATTACACAAGCAGCCAACATCGCAATACCAAAGAAAACTCACACCACTCGTTATTCCTTCAAACCGTCACTCAGAACAAGTAGACTAATTATCTGCTATCACAACCGCTTCCTCTACAGCACACACAGATTTAATCAAGTCCGATTAGATCTCACTTACCTTATAAACAACATTTTACACAGCCTAGACCAAGACCACAACAATCACTGGTCACAACTCATACAACAAGCAGACAAACAGCGTATTAAAAACACTAAAGCCTCCTGGAACTTTATCAAAAAAATCAGAGGCACAACTCCCACCAACAAATTCAAACACATCACCCACAACAACACACACATCTCAGACCCGCAGGCTGCTACCTACATTTTCAAACTCATCTGGGAGAACATCTTCCACCCTCACCCACCTCACCCTAACGTTATTCAACACTTTCAGAACATAGAACACTGGAACACTGCACACACACAAGAAACAACACCAGACAGCCACATATATCTAGACTCTCTTACCTCCTCCCAAGAACTCGACACTCCTTTCACCAACACAGACATTAAAACTCTCCTCAGACACCTTCCTCCCAAGGCTCCTGGTGCCTCTGGCCTAAACCATATTATCCTAAAACACCTTCCTGACTCTATCATTACTGTCTACACAAACCTTTCTCAATGCCTCCCTTGCCTCTGGATACTTCCCTTCCCTCTTCAAAGCTGCTACTGCTATCCTCCTTCCTAAACCCAAAAAAGACCACTCTGATCCTAGAAACTATCGCCCTATCAGCCTCCTCAAAACTTTAGGAAAACTCCTTGAAAAACTCATCAATCATCGCCTTCGCAGATACTTTTTGATAGCCAGTTTGGCTTCAGAACACACAGATCCACACAGGATGCCATTAACATCATTCTCAACTACGTCCACATAAACACAAAACAAAGAAACAGGACAGCCCTGGTTGCAAAAGACGTTGAAAAAGCATTTGACATTGTCTGGCACGAAGGGCTCAAGTACAAACTCTGCACTAACTTTAAGCTGCCTGTCACTACTAGTAAACTCCTCTGCAACTTCCTAAACGGCCGTACCATGAGAATCAAATTCCAAGACTGTTACTCTGACTACTTCACACTAAATGCTGGAGTACCCCAGGGATCTGTCCTCACCCCTACCCTCTACATTTTATACACTAACGACATTCCAACACCTGTACACCAAAACTCCATCACACTAGCCTATGCAGACGACATTACACAACTTATCACTCATGCCAATATAGATACACTCACACACAAAACACAAAATGAGGTCGACAGGATAGCCATCTGGGAACAAAAATGGAGGATCAAAACCAATGCAGCTAAATCCAGCATTACATATTTTAACTACAGAAAACGTGATCCTCCTTTACCTGTCGAGCTCAGAACAGCTGACACCCGCACTTACATCCCCATCACACAATTTGTCACTGTCCTTGGCGTTAATCTTGACCATCTTCTACGCTTACACGGACACATTCACTCAAGGCATGCAATAGCTAGTAAGGCCCTTGCGGGCCTCTACAAACTGAAACATGCCTCTCAACGCACCAAACTACACCTCTACAAATCCCTAATACGTCCTCTGATAACTTACTCTCCTCTAGCCCTCTCTCTTGCAGCAAAAACAAACTTACTTAAACTGCAGTGTGTCCAGAACAAGGCGCTGCCCTGGGTACTTGATGTCAGATGGGAGGACTTCGCCACAAGCGAGTCTCTCCATGTCCAATTAGACATCCCTGCGCTGAATCTGTACTGGAAGACGCTCAGTGACAGACAGTTAGACAAACTTGAGACACGACATGACTACTGGACCTCTCTCTTTGACGAAGACATTCGCAGACCCACAAACCAACACAACCTTTTCTACTCGTTGCATGATCCTGCTCCTAACCCTATTTACAAATAACCTTGGATTCTCCGAGAGGTACCTTCTATGACAGGTACCATTCTCTGACCCACGTTCGCCTTAGCTTTTGGGTTAAGACATGGCTCAGTTCTACACTCCTCTCTAGCGCTAAACGTCGCATGTCCCTTCCTTCCCGCTCACCCCACCGGAGTCCCAACAGAAGAGCCTGAATTTCTCTTCTCAATATCTGTCCCACGATCGCCTTAGCTGCTGGGTTAAGCCCTGGCTCTATTTCTACGACTAAGTACACCCCTCTCTAGCACTATTCTTCGTCTGTCCCGTCTTCCCCGCTCATCCCATTTGGGATCTTACCTGAACTTTCGTTCGTTCGTTCGTTATGTACTGTTTGTAACGGCTTGATAAAGCTCCTGGAGAGCGAAACTTTGCCATAATAAAATGTCACATTAGTTGCACTTGTGACCTTTTATTTTACAGGATTGGATTTGTCTTCAGTTGAACAGGTTGGGAGATATCTATGTGTAGTAAGGTAAATTATTATTATTAAGTTAAACACCAAACCCAAAAGGGTCAAGCAGCACCGTGGGGGAGGGATGTGCCACCTTAGTGTCACACTGTTATCACTCCATCAACCACTGTCATTAGTGCCACCTTGAGTGTCACACTGTTACCACTCCATCAACCACTGTCATTAGTGTCACACTGTTACCACTCCATCAACCACTGTCATTAGTGCCACCTTAGTGTCACACTGTTACCACTCCATCAACCACTGTCATTAGTGCCACCTTAGTGTCACACTGTTACCACTCCATCAACCACTGTCACTAGCGCCACCTTGAGTGTCACACTGTTACCACTCCATCAACCACTGTCACTAACGCCACCTTGAGTGTCACACTGTTACCACTCCATCAACCACTGTCATGTCACACTGTTACCACTCCATCAACCACTGTCATGTCACACTGTTACCACTCCATCAACCACTGTCATTAGTGCCATTTTAGTGTCACACTGTTACCACTCCATCAGCCACTGTCACTAGCGCCACCTTGAGTGTCACACTTTTACCACTCCATACCATGCCACCAGTGTCAACCACTGTCATTAGTGCCACCTTGAGTGTCACATGTTACCACTCCATCAACCACTGTCATTAGTGCCATCTTCAGAGTCACACTCAATATAGCGAAATGTCATCAATAAATTAAATATGAGACCAGCCAGTTATTACAACAGA
Organism: Cherax quadricarinatus; assembly: GCF_038502225.1. Classification (NCBI taxonomy): domain Eukaryota; kingdom Metazoa; phylum Arthropoda; class Malacostraca; order Decapoda; family Parastacidae; genus Cherax; species Cherax quadricarinatus. Next base: position 25,274 of record NW_027195803.1, read on the forward strand.
CCATCAGTTAATGCATTGTAAGAAACATTGTAAGAAACTGTGAGAAACATTTAAGAAACATTGTAAGAAACTGTGAGAAACATTGTAAGAAACATTGTAAGAAACTGTGAGAAACATTTAAGAAACATTGTAAGAAACTGTGAGAAACATTGTAAGAAACATTGTAAGAAACTGTGAGAAACATTGTAAGAAACATCTCTGTTAGATTCCAGTTTGACTGATACCAAGATAATTCTTAACTTCCTAACAAGCATTGTTTTAGCTGAAGTTTTGCCCATAGAAGAATGAACAATTGGTTTTCTGCTATTACATAAACACCTACCCAGCTTACCATTTGCAGATCCATCTATAAACCTTTGTAACTTTTGCCCTCTTGGAGAGACCATCGGAATAACACGTGTAATACAATTCTTGCTAAAAAAAAATTACCATTTCCTATGATGCAAAAATTTACCGCATTACCTGAAGTGATCGTGTCTGATAAATCAAACATAAAAAAAAAAGATTTTTGAGAATTCAGCACTAGTAGTAAAATGTTATAGTTAAACCAGGCAAATCAGGCGGGTTCAGAAAGAAGAAAAACATCAGTCATATTATCATGAAGGTCACAGTACAGTATTGGCACTAACAACGGTATGCCACTGGCCATCCCAGATTCACATCCATCATATAGAAATAACAATAGCCGGGGTGGTTTTCGACTCTTTCCCCACCATAGACACACCAAAGTTTAAACTTTTTCTTTGCTTATTTTTTCCATTGTCGTAAGCATTCTACACAAGATTTGCAAACCATATGAGGTGCCGGATACTTGTCTTAATCTGCAAGCGTCACTCCAAAATAAGCGAGACAAGATTGTTTTACAAATTCTATTATTTTTCTCTCTGTTTTTGTAAAGAGCAGAAGATTGAGACACTTATGCAGCATATGGGAATCTTTATTCAGGAAACGTTTCGCCACACAGTGGCTTCATCAGTCCAATACAAAGAGGAAGGCGTAAGGAGAAGAGGAGTATGAGGTAATCAGTCCCTCAGCCTGGAGTCGATGTGTTCAGTCCATCAATCTTGTAGAATGTACAGCATAGGGCCGTAGACGTGGCTTATATACTGTAGTGAGGTGAGGTGAAGCAGGCGGAGGCGGGGTCATAGTGGTACCATCCACTAGTCGAAGTAGGTCTTCATCCAAAGGTTGAACAAGTGTTGAAGAATTCTTTGTAACAAGATCCCATGATGCTGCAGTGTCTGACTGGACCAGTGGCAATCACCTGCCTCGTATGGGCCAGTAGGCCTTCTGCAGTGTTCCTACATTCTTATGTTCTTAAAATCACTTAGATCACATTTCTTCCCCATTCTGACGGTTGGTCTAAACAACAGCTGAACATAGACATAGGTCTATATGCTTTTAGACATTAAGGTGCTGCTGCATGATTGGCTGATTAAATATGTTGCCCAATGGAGTGCTAACTGGGTATATACCGCATGTTGCGTCTATAGGAAAGCTTCAGAAGGTGCATAACCTTTCATCAATTCATCCTCTGGTCTTAATACTTGATTTTCCTCCTCTGGTGTCCAAATGGCCCCCGCTGAGAAACACTGGACTCGAGAAAGGTCACCCTGACGAAGTCTGTCATATGGCACCAACGATGAACTCCGTCAGGTATCTCTACGATGTAAGGAAAATTTTGAAACAGAGTTTTAGAACTTACATATCTGTCATATACTGTAGCGGTTCCCTGAGTACCTTGAGCACCGTCGATCACCGTCATTCGGAACATGGAATAAATTTTGTTGGGACTGATTATTATTATTATTATTATTATTATTATTATTATTATTATTATTATTATTATTATTATTATTATTATTATTATTATTATTATTATTATTATTATAAAAAGCGCTAAATCTACAAAGGTTATACGGACTTCTCGAGAAGGTTAATGGTACGTCAAGTATCATCTATCAAAATTATGATACTATGGTGCACTGCCTGCGACAAGAAGCAATATACAAAGTACCTATCAGTTCACTATTGTCAGATGACCTGATTATTTCAAGCACACCCAAAAATTCATCGACGAAAAGTGGAAGAGACTTTGTTCTCCACCTTAGTGACAACTACCCTTTAGGAAAGATTTCTGTAGAGACTATAAAAAATTATATTTAGACTGCAATTGACACAAAGGAATTTAGTCTCAATTTAGGTAATGTGAGCCATTACTATATCATCGTTCAGTTCCGAGAAACGTGATTACAACAGGTGAGATATCTAATAGATATATGTGGGTTTGGAGTAAGAGATCGTCATTTAATTGCTTTTCTAATGTTTAAAGATGAAAAATCTGTGCAGTCGTTGGTGGAACTCAGAGCATAAAAGTGTGATGAATAAAATGGAACTGATCAACATTTCTAATATAACAACTGCGACACCCTATGTTTGCCGAAACCTGCTGGATACACAAAAGAAAAGAACATAAGAACGAAGGAACACTGCAGAAGGCCTACTGGCCCATGCGAGGCAGGTCCAAGTCTCCTACCGGCTTAAGCCAATGCACCCAACCTAGTCAGGTCAGGACTTAAGGGAGGAACACGGCAACCGACCTGGTAGCACAAGCTATCAGGTCCAACTCACACCCACCCACATCCACTCATGTATTTATCCAACCTATTTTTAAAGCTACATAACGTTGTGGCCTCTATAACTGTACTTGGGAGTTTGTTTCACTCATCCACAACTCTATTACCAAACCAGTACTTTCCTATATCCTTCCTGAATCTGAATTTTTCCAACTTAAAACCATTGCTGCGAGTCCTGTCTAGGCTAGATATTTTCAGCACACTATTTACATCCCCTTTATTTATTCCTGTCTTCCATTTATACACCTCAATCATATCCCCCCTAATTCTACGTCTTTCTAGAGAGTGCAGATTCAGGGCCCTTAGTCTATCCTCATAGGGAAGGTTTCTGATACATGGGATCAACTTTGTCATCCTCCTTTGTACATTTTCCAGAGAATTTATATCCATCCTGTAATACGGTGACCAAAACTGTGCAGCATAATCTAAATGAGGCCTAACCAAGGATGTATAGAGTTGAAGAACAACCTGAGGACTCCTATTATTTATGCTTCTTGATATGAAGCCAAGGATTCTATTAGCTTTATTGCGAACACTTATGCACTGTTGTCTTGGTTTCAGATTACTGCTAACCAGAACTCCTAAATCTTTTTCGCAATCCGTAATATTAAGATCTACATTATTTAGTTTATATGTGGCATGGTTATTGTCCTGTCCAATATTTAGAACTTTGCATTTGTCTATATTAAACTGCATCTGCCACTTCTCCGACCACTGCATCAGTCTATTCAAATCTTCCTGGAGTGCTCGAATGTCCTCGTCAGAATGAATTCGACGGCCTATTTTGGTGTCATCGGCAAACTTGCCGATGTCGCTCTTTATGCCCTCATCCATGTCGTTTATGTAGATTGTGAACAGCAGGGGGCCCAACACTGACGCCTGTGGAACACCGCTCGTAACGCTTCCCCACTCTGATTTCTCCCCATTTATGCAAACTCTCTGCTGCCTATTTGTCAACCATGCCTCTATCCAGGAAAAAATTTCTCCTCCTATTCCATGTGCTTTAATTTTCCTCAATAGTCTCTGATGTGGAACCCTGTCAAAAGCCTTACTGAAGTCCATATACACAATATCATGTTCATTACCATGATCTACCTCCTCAAATACCTTAGTGAAAAAAGTTAATAAATTCGTAAGGCAGGAACGCCCCTTTGTAAAACCATGCTGAGATTCGTTGATTAATTTATGCTTTTCAAGGTGGCTACGAACTGCCTTGGCAATTATTGATTCCATAAATTTTCCCACTATGGAGGTTAGGCTTATTGGTCTATAGTTCGAAGCTAAGGACCTGTCACCTGTTTTGAAAATATGTATCACATTTGCCATTTTCCACTTATCTGGCACCATGCCAGTTTGTAGTGATATGTTGAAAAGATTAGCCAAAGGTGTGCTAAGCTCCTCTTTACATTCCTTTAGAACCCTTGCATACAGTTCATCAGGGCCTGGGGATTTGTTAGGTTTTAATTTATCTATTTGCCTAAGGACCATGTCACTTGTGACCCTAATCGTGCACAGTTTATTATCGTCCTGTTCTACATAATTTATCATTACTGGAATATCGCTGGTATCCTCATGTGTAAAAACTGAGAGGAAGTATGTGTTAAAAATTCTACACATTTCCTTATCACTGTCAGTGAGCTGACCCGAGGAACTTTTGAGTGGGCCTATCTTGTCCCTGATCTTAGTTTTGTATACCTGAAAGAATCCTTTTGGGTTAGTCTTCGATTCTCTTGCAACTTTAACCTCATAATCTCCTTTTGCTTTTCTAATTCCCTTTTTTATTTCTCTCTTTAACATTAACAGTATCCCAGCCGGAAGCCTCTTTTGTTTAATAATTATCAAGGATGAACATGAAGCCTTTTGACATCATGAAGAAACACACAACAAAGAGAATATCATAGTTCTCAAAGGAGACTATAAGCGTTCGTTGCATCCAGCAAGAAGCTGAGGTATGAGAGTTATGCTGGAGCACCACCTCGGAGCATCTCCTTGCTCATTATTGGTTGATACATGTAATATTAGGAAAACGAATAAAAGAGCAGCTTCCAAAAAGCTTTTGGATAACGCATCTCCTGCTGATGAAACTCCTAG